>NW_010175335.1:20280-25236 GCF_000695765.1 Mesitornis unicolor
CTGCATTTACAACCTATAAATCTCTCTATATCTACATTAACCACCAGGCATCATTGCGGAGGGAAGAGAGGTAAGAATTATGATAAACTTTATCAGAGAACTAGTGAGAAAATAATAGTCATCCAAGACTTTTCATTCTCCTTAGTCTTGGGATCATATTATTGGATAGCAGGAAGTTATACAGTCATATATTACAGAGAGAGGATATGACAATGCAGAAAGAGATTCAGTGCAACTTATTCAAGTATGTAATTCGTGCTTAACATTTAGATACCCAGAATTCATCCTAAGCAAATTTAACTCATCTTGTTAGATTCATTAGATACCCAGGACTTGTAAGAGATGTGAGTACTCCTGTACCACAGGTTGAGGTCTGAGTGCCATGCAGCATCTTCAGTGTGCTGGCACATGGATCAAGTCCTCAGTCCAGTAAAGTAGATGCTTTTGAAGATCTAATGAGAGAACTAAATATTAAGTTGTAAAGTTGCCCCCCCTTCAGAAGTACCTGTGTATCTATTGTCTATAACAGGAGCAATGGCATTTCCTTTAAAATGAATAAAGCATTAAAATTTAAGTACAAATTAATTGTTTGTTTTTGATAACATGATTTGAACTTATCCTGCTTACTATAGTATCTTAGTTAGCTATGGTGAATTCAGACCACTTTAGTGCAGTAGGAGATTACTGTCATCTCAATTTAACTATCTAAAAGTAGCTGTCTAATCTAAACTAATTGTGGAAATAACTTTTTTGATCAGTGGTGACATCTTTAGAAGTCGATATGATTTGGGCAGTAGAAACTAATTTTAGGATTGAATTAATCACATTCTATATATGCCTCTTTCCACATTATATAGAGAAGGAACCACAAATACCAGTTCAAACTAGTCAACAAATTTTTAGTTGGCAAGTATAAGGTACATTCTTATGATGTGAAAATATTACTTTAGTAAGTTAGTTAGTTAGTTAGATATTCATTTATTTATTATGCAAGAAAGAACTCATTACGGAAACTAGCCCCTCAAGGAATTTGGCATAGAACTAAGAGGAGACATCACTGAATATAAGGAAATCTAAAATGTTTCAAGGATTATTTTTTTTCAAAACAAACATAATAAATATACAAAAATAATATTACTTTAGATTTTAAAATTATCATAGCATTTTTAAATAAATGAGAATATGAAGTAGATTTATAGACAGATTTTCAAAAGCTTATGTTAAATCTCTTGAATTCAGACATTACTTTTGTATGTAGATGAGGTATCCTAACACTTCTGTATTCAAACCAAAAGCACAAAACACAGCAACAAAAAAATTCCAGATTTTTACTTTGAATCAAAAAGTCTTTGCTTTTGTAACAGTTGCTGTTTCTTTTTTACACTCTTCTTAGGAAAATAGCTATCACTGCAAAAGTTTGTGCTTTTTTGAAAGGCTTTTCAAATCCGCTAGATATTTTGTTGGACAGCAAGTCATAAATGCTTTTTATCATTTCTGCTTAATTCAACAGAAGCACATATTGACATTTTGGGCTATCATTCTGAAGCTTATTCAACATCTGAAGCTGCTTGTCTATTTCTGTCCATCACCAAGTAATAACTTGTCCTTCTTTTTCTGTACACTAACTTTTCAAAATAAAGCCAGACTTGAGTGTTCTCCCTTTCTGTTATACTGGCATTCTGCTCCTGTTTGCATAATGTTCTGCGTTTTTTTCCATATTTTAGCATGAACTCTTGCTTCTTTCTTCCTATTTACTGCTATATTTTTCTTACTGTTACGCACTGCTTACTAGCTTCCTTTGCCGAGAATAATGAATGTTTCTATTTTATATATGATAATTTGGCTCTGAGGAATTCCTGAGATTCAGTGAAGCCTAGAGTTCTTCTCCAACTTGTTCGAGTAACTGCATTAATAAACATATTCTTCTAATAGCGTAAGAAATTATATTGTGTTTCCATGGCAAGGTTTTGGTAGTGGGGCAGCAGGAGATACAGGGGTGGCTTCTGTGAGAAGCTGCTAGAAACATTCCCTATGTCCAATAGAACCATTGCCAGGTGACCCAAAGATGGACTCACTGCCAGCCAAGGCTGAGCCAATCAGCAACATTGGTAGTGCCTCTGTGATAACATATTCAAGAGGGGAAAAAAAACCCTGTGCAATGGCAACAGCACATGAAGAGAGGAGTGAAAATATGTGAGAGAAATAACTTTGCAGACATCAAGGTCAATGAAGAAGGAGAGAGAGGAGGTACTCCAGGGGCCAGAGCAGAGATTCCCCTGCAGCCTATGGTGAAAATCATGGTAAGGTAGGCTGTCTACCTGCAACCCATAGAGGACCCCATGCCAAAGCAGGTGGATGCCCAAAGGAGCTTGTAATCCCTTTTTAAGTCCACACTGGAGCAGGCAGAATCTGTCAACCTGTGGAGAAAGAAGTTCATATAGCTGCAGGTTTGCTGGCAGGACTTGTGACCCTGCAGGGGACCCACACTGGAGCAGTTCATGAAGAACTCTAGCCCGTGGGAAGGACTCACACTGGAGAAGTTCATGAAGGACTGTCTCCCATAGGAGGAACCCCATGCTGGAGCAGGGGAAGAGTGTGAAGAGTCCTACCCATGAGGAGGAACTGTGGCAGAGATAATATGTGATGAGCTGGCTGCAACCACCATTCTCTCTCTCCCTGTGCCGCTCAGGAGGAAGAGGTAGATAAAATCAGGAGTAAAGTTAAGACCAGGAAGAAGAGAGGGGTTGAGGGAAGGCATTCTTAAGATTTGGGTTTATTCCTTATTATCCTACTCTCACTTGATTCGTTATAAACTAAACTAATTTCCCCAAGTGAAATTTGTTTTGCCTATAACAGTAACTGGTGAGTGATGTCCCTGTCCTTATTTCAAACCATGAGCCTTTAATTATATTTTCTCTCCTCTGTCCAGCTCAGGAGAAAGATTGACAGAGCAGCTTTGGTGGGGACCTGGCATCCAGCCAGGGTCAACCCACCATATTAACTGATAGATATGAAGGAGTAAAAGTCTTTTTTTACTGAACTAACTTTCTGTTCCCACTGGTGCCATATGATTTAGAAAGAAAGAAAGATGAGTGAAACTAACATTAGGAAAGGTTTACACAATAATATATCCCATACCATATTCTTGGTAGCTATGAAGGTAAGATCAATTCCATTTTACATTAGAGGTAGCGTTCATGTCCAGATTGCACATAAATAAATTCAGACATCTAAACTCAATAATCTGCATCTTAATTTGGGATTGAACCTCCTCATCTACATCTCAATTTGAAATTGAATTTCCCAGTACATATGGCTAGGGAGCTGCCTAAGCAAAAGCATTAGCAACCATTTAAGATGTCTTAGTGAATCCAAGGCAGATGTGATGGTGGTAGATGACATATATGATCAATGGCAAACCTGTGTCCTGTTGACAAATGGCAAGTTGAGAGAAACGTAAGGGGTCTCACATGGCTTCAGACACCTTGTGGACAGCTAAACTGAGCACTCTAAGTCGATTTACTATAATGGGAAATCACATCTTGATCTCAATTCACTTGCCTAGATGTAAGCATAAAAGGATATTTGAGTTGTCTGGAATAATCTGAGCATCTGCATGGGAATAGCAGGTGTTACATAGGATGCCCGGGAGACAATTCTTTCTAGAATTTTAGCTAAAGATCAAGTCACATACCATAGGGCATCTCAATTGACTAGTACCATATTTAGGCTATTGAATTTAAGTTTGATATCTGTTTTTGATCTATTCACTCTGGACTCCTTTTATAAGCAGTGAAGAAAAGGAAGTGTATCTAGGATATGCTTCTTACCCTGAAGTAGATACCTAGAATAAGTAAGTGAATCACTTAATTCAGTGTCTACTTCCTTCCCTGAGCCTTAAGACTGGCTCAGGATCTAACTGTAGATGGTCATATAATTCTAAAAGGAATCTATCTCAGCTACAGCTAAAATTTCTTTTTTTATTTTTATTTTTTTCCCAACAGTTCTTTTGAGTGTCTTTTTTAGTTTGATTAGAATTAAACCACTTGTTACTGAAAGATGTTAAGGATGTATTTTTTTTTTCTTTCATCTTCTCCTTCTGTTTCATTGGTATAGATACTATATACATTTTGTCTAAGGTAGAACTTCAGTTGTTTTGGGGCAGAAAATCTCATTGCGATTCCACAGAATTTGTTAAATTAATCTGTCACTATAGCAGGTGTTTTTACTGCCATCTATAATTTACATTAAATAACAGAAAGAGCTGGAACACTGAAGAGTCTCTGCATCTGGAAGCTGAAGAGATTTTTTGATATTAACTTTTCTGTATTTACCTGATGTAAAACAGTAATATTTATTTTAGTTTCTGAACTCGAATCCTTTTAGCATGTAAAATAGAGTAGGTTCTCTTACTTTACCAAAAACTGATCTCTCTCGCATCTCTCAAAAGACATTACTACTATTGAATTATTGATTACAAAAATATAGGCATATTTAGGTTAGGTTTTATATAGGTACAATACAGTTGAATCTTAGAAGTGCTTATCAAAATAAATGAACAAAAACCCATGTACTGTTGAAGGTTTTTTGTGAAAGTATATTTCAGATTTTTTCCCCCAAATGGTGAACTCACTGAGTTTGGCACATTCTGACAGATAAGAACATTTTGAGCTTTGAATCTTCTTGAACACTATGGAAACATTTCACCTTCTTGTCACCTTTCCATATAAACACCAGTAAAAAATGTCAGTTTGAGAAAGATGACAGAAAGTAACACACAAAAAGAAGGCAAGGAAAATATGAACCTAGTTGTTGTGGTTTAGGCCCAGTGCATAACTGAGCACCACAATGCCCCAGAAAAGGGCTCATCAAAATAAGGACCTTAAACAGGTCACAGGCAAAAGACAGATTCATCACAAGGAATAAAAAAAACCAGAACAATTTTAATTTGTTACC
>NW_010175336.1:0-10956 GCF_000695765.1 Mesitornis unicolor
CACTCATCCCCAAGCCTGTAGCGCTGCATTATGATTATGTATGAAGGATTAAAAAAATATCTTTATTTAATTTCTAAATATTCTGAAATATAATGAATATCTGTATGTTTCCTCTTATTTCTGTGCTTTTCCAACCTCACAGTAACTTAGTAGTCTGTGGTAGGAATTATTTGGTCTGATACTTCGGGTTGATCTTGATCCCGTAAAGATGGCTATTGCTGTTAACAACTGTATGCACTTGCAAGGACTGAGTATGCATTCTTTTTGCTGACAAAAAATTTAGTACAGCAGTATCATGTTTTTGTGCAGGTGTAGCATAATAGACCGGGACGTGAAGTTATTTTGACAATGCAAGTAGAAAATCGTAATTTACAGGAAGGAAACTGAAGTATTTTTGAAAGTTCAAAGCGCATCATTTTTCCATCAGTGTCTCCTCCTGTCTCCATCTATGTCATACTGGTGATAAAAACAAGGAAAACTTTTACTGATTCTTTTGCTGCAGTAAACGTGAATCATGGCATGTGATACCATTGGCTGTATTTAGTGACTTACACTGCTACCAGTAAGAAAACAAAAACGGATAAGAATTTCTTGACTTGTAACGTGCTTTCATTTCTCTTCAGGGGAGAGATTCTTGCTGTCATAACTAAAATACATAGCTTTACAGGTGCATGTTTTATTCATGTTCCTTCATTTCACCTGTGCAAGCTTTCCCCTTGCCGTTTGCTAACCGTGCCCATCAGTAGCATTTGCAGCTTGTTTAGGAAAAACAATGTAGCGCAGACAAGGTCTTTTGGTGTACCTCTGTCCCACGTCTCATATTTACACACTTTCTACTGAAATGTGGTAGGAACAGTTTTCAGGTGCAAGTGTTGAGCTTGATTAGGAGTATTAAATTGTGGTTTTATTTAACTGCAGTACTCATTAATCAAATACAGAATTTTGGCAGGAATCAGCATCTGAATCCCTACTTCCATCCACTTTGCCAAGAGAAGAGCAAGTATGTATCCTGGAAAGCACTGCGATACTCTAAATTATTTTATATACAATGAGTTCAGAGTTAACATAATGATTAACAGCCATCTGATGTTCTGCCCTTTTGCTGTACAGATTATTAAGAAAGTACTGAGCAGATTGGATTACTAAATGATTGGATTTGAAATATAATCCATGTTCTCGTACCATTTGCTTTATATTGCAGATGAAACTACGGGGTGGTAGATTTTGAGGTTACAGAAGAAATAGTCTGGATGAGTACCATAGAGAAGATACACTAAGCTATAGTTCTTTTTCTGTGTTTCTTGGTGTATAATGTACTTCAGTCAATACCAAATGATGTTTTGAATGTCATCCAGGATGTGTCTTGGTTTTTGACCTCAGCTTGTATTTCCGAAGCTGATGTCATAAGCACAAAATAAATTGTGCAGTGGTTTGGCATTAACAGCCTCATCTTGTGAGTTAAATAAACCAAGAATATTTTATTGGTTATTCAGTTTAGACCTTTTCCATTTGAGTTCCAATAAGCTACAAATATGTGCCTTTGCCTGCTCAACTGTATATTATTTTATTATGTCTCTGTTTTATATAATCCTTTGATCTGTATTTTTAGTATAGTTGAATAGAGGTAACGCAAGTTAAAAAAAAGAAAAGATTCAAAAAGGAGAGAATTCTCTTTTCTGTAGCATTTTGAGTAGGTCGTCCCCTCACCCACGTTTCCTATTGACATTGTTAAAGATTATGTTATGGAAAGCTGTTGCCTGTTTTTAGGATGACCTTAATATTTCATGCTCTCAGATACCTGAAATTCCTGTCCAATGGGGCAATGTCTCCCTTCTGATATCACTTTCTTTTACGGTCATTTTAGCCAAATGAACTCAATGTTTTCTGTTAAATTTATATACCTGGTAAAGCGACTTTGCCTGCTGAATAGGTTAATCCCATTTACTCAGACTTCCGTATACAGCTTTCTTAGCTGATATTTCAGACACAATTTGAATTATTCAAACGGGATGAACCCTGAACACGGAAACTGAAAAATCTCTGGTTTCCCTGAAACAAGTGGAAGTTTGGCAGTGATGGGGTCACTGTCAGGACCCTGACTGAATACAGATCAAAGGTGCTTGGGGATAAGTGCTTAAATCACTGGAGTATTTAAACTCCTGCCCCTGAATTACACCTCAGTCTAGGTCGTCTTTTTCCCCATGTCTTCTTGTAGTTTTCAGATGAACGAGGACATAAATTCTTAGAGTCAGCTGCTCGTCCTTCTGATATGAGCTCTTAACATCAAGTTAATTCTCCTTGAGTGTATTTAAAACAGCTGAAAACACAGTTTTACAAATATCCCCCCTCCAAAACCCAACCAAAAAACCTGCTGTTTGACTTTGTATGTATTTCACCTTTCTTTATAGAAGTTATTTTAGAAAGGAAAAAGACCAGGGAAATGTAGACATAAAGAACCTGCTCACTTAACACTTTTAATCATTTTCAGTCTGGTGAAGGCCTGGTGTCAGCAAAGGTGCATTTGGAGACCGGGAGGTCACCAGGCAGGACCACAGCATCGCTCAGCTGTGTGGGTTTGTAAGCTGTGGGGAAGGTTTTACTTTGTGTCATCTTACCTGGGGAAGAAATTTCATCCTCTTCTTGCCTTGTTCTCCTTCAAATGAGCCTATGCACTCAGTGCTCTGTAGCAACAAACTGATGTTGTTTCATAAACCCTGTTCTGCTGTCTGATTCCTGGATGTGCTCTTTTCTTTTTACATGAATCTTCATGTTTTTGTTACAAACTTTTGAACTGCTCTTATGTCTGACAGAAACTGGGCTGCTTGTGTCCCAGCTGGCTACAGAGCTGTGTCTTGCAGCATCTTCCAGTGTCTTCCACAGTATCTCATGGGATGGTCTCTTAAAGGCCATCCAAAAACTATCTGCAGTTCAGAGGAACTTCAAAATGAGTGCTACCGGTCTGAAATACGTAGAGAGAAACAAGTCAGATCTGTTCTGTTTGGGTAAATGCTTCACTGTGAAAGTTGTTACACTCATCAAGGGAACTACTCGGTAGTTGCAAGAAATTACTTTTACCTTAAAGATCTCCAGCGACTTAGTCACAAAAAAATTTCAAACAGTAGTGAAAAGTCCTTGTGCTGTCTTTTTACCAGAGACCCAAAGAGTGGAAAAAAGAATGTGTGTCAGAACCTAAAATCTTGAGAATCCAGTTCAAAAAAACATGAGGCATAGCTCTGATTTTAAAACAGAAGAGTAGTCCAGCTGAACTAGGTAAATCCACTCTGGCTTAGCAAATCCTGCAGTTACAGAAAAGGGCCTAAAAAAAGTACAAACCCAGAACTCCAAAAATGCAACTCAAGAATTCTGAAATGGGGAAGATAAAATGTTACTAGTTGCAAAACTATTACTTTATTATGTGTTACATATTGATTTACTGAAGAGAAAACAATGCATTAGTTTTCAGGTAATATCCTACTAGTTACTAACGAAACTTTACATTTTATTAGAAACAGTTGATAGAGATACTCTTTATTTTACTGTTTTCAATCTTTTTCCTTAATCTAAAGGAAAGATGGTGAGCCAGGGAGCAGGGTATGGTTCTGACCTGACACTTGCTTCTAGCTCTCCTCCTCTTCCTACTCAACTGATGAAGCAGCAGTTGTGAAAGGTGCAGAGGGGAGAGCAGTGAGAAGCTGCAGGGAAGAGTAGGGTGGGTTGTGCAGGGAGCAGGAGGAAAGCGACTGCACAGAGCTTTTAGCAGTGTGCAGCACTCCAAGCAGCTTGTGCTGGAATAGAGTATTGAAGTTATTTTTTAACTCGGAAATATCACGGTGAAATGCATTTAATTCATCAAAAGAAAAAACAAAACCTTTTCTCGAGCTCCATGTCCAAAGTAGTATTTAGATGACCTCTAGGGATGGAGATATTTTGCCATTGGGAATGGCATTTGTAATGCAATGACCTCAAGAAACCTTATCTTCCTGTAAAAAGCATTTTGCCTAAGAAAAAAAACCAACAACAACAACCAAACAAAAAAAAACCCACCTCAGTTTTCTTCTTTATCTAAACATATCCTCACTATAAGTATTTTTTTTTTAAATTCCATGCAACTGGTGTAATATGACAAATAAATATCCATGGAACAAGACATTAGCATTTGTGTGGCCAAAGAGTGGCCATTGACTTCAGGAGGAGTTACAGACTAGGCACTTGGTGTGTAATGTAGGTCATCATAAGGTTGTTTGAGGATGTAAATGTGTACAGAAATGCAAAGAATATTTGAGGTGGGTGATTCTGCCCCACTACTCTGCTCTCGAGACCCCACCTGGACTCCTGTGTCCAGGTCTGGGACCTCCAGCATAAGGACATTGAGCTGCTGGAGCAGATCCAGAGGAGGCCGTGAAGATGATCAGGGGCTGGAGCACCTCCCTTACAAGAACCAACTGAGAGAGTTGGGGCTGTTCAGCCTGGAGAAGAGAAAGCTCTGGGGGAACCTTATTGCAGCCTTCCAGTACCTGAAGGGGTCCTACAGGAAAGCAGGGGAGGAACTTTTTACAAGGGCAAGTAGCAGTAGAACAAGGGGGAATGGTTTTAAACTGGAAGAGAGTAGATTTAGATTAGATATTAGGAAGAAATTCTTTACTGTGAAGGTGGTGAGGCACAGGCACAGGTTGCCCAGGGAAGCTGCAGATGCCCCTTCGCTGGAAGTGTTCAAGGCCAGGGCTTTGGGCAACCTGGTCTGGTGGGAGGTGTCCCTGCCTGTGGCAGAGGGGTTGGACTGGATGAGCTTAAAGGTCCCTTCCAACCCAAACCATTCTGTGATTCTGTGATTTTATGATTTTATTCAGAAGTGGCAAAATAGGAGAAGACTTGTAGGATTATGTTGTTCTGGTTATCTGGAGGAAAATGTGGATTTTAAAATGGAAGACTGTTTTATCTTTAAAAACATTTTTGGCTGAGCGGTCAGCAAGGGAGCTGTACCCTATGGATGCTGTTTATTTTCTTCTTGTGACTTGTGGATATATTTTGGAAGCATATCCTTGTTCATAGCTGAATTCCACAAACTGTTGAAGTTCTGCCTGTGAGGCCGAGATGTTTGCTACTTTAGGAGGTTTGTCAAACCATGGCATTAATATTGGACTCATTTGTCTTGTGGTGGCTCCCACCATCACCTTGTAGTGGGCACATGAGAAGCTCCTGCAACCTTGCTCTGGAGCAAACCTCAGGCTGATTACACAGTGTAACGTGCTCATTTGTTCCTATGCTCAGAGAAATCCTCAAACAGATGGGAAAGATGAATGGGATTACTCACTTTAAACAAAAAGCCCTAATGAGTAAAGCATTTTTTTCACAGGCATGAATGTAATGCCACCAGTTGTAGAATTCAGAGTGTTGTCAGCTCAGGAAGAACAAACTGATGCTGTAATTTTGCTTGAGACACCAGTGAAGAAACATTGATTAAAATAATGCTGTGGGGATCCTGGTGTTCTTGCAGTAGGTTGGAGAGAGATGGAGTCTTTTGAGTCAATGTGTTTTCTCTTTGCTTGTTCCTAAGACATCAGACTGGTTTTGTAACAGACTATTTGTTCTACACATTTGTGGAGGCTGAAAGCTTGGCATAATACATATACTGCAAAATGAGTATTTTTCTATGAATGAGAACTTTTTCTTTGGCTTTTCTTACTCCACTTTCTTATTCAATCTACCTTTCCTTCATCAATTGGTACTGTAAAATCCGAACCAGAGCTGTGCAAGAGCATCCTCATAGTATTCCTCTTTCGAAATGACAGACAACCCTATTCTTTGAATCTTGAGCATCTCACAGCCAGGCCCTGCCTGCCCTCCCCGAGACTCTGCTGCTCCCCAGCGTCTTCACTTTGTGCAGCAGGATTCATTCAGGCTGTAACAACTCTTCTGGGGTGTTTAAGAGCATTGCAGAGTTGTTTTACTGAGAGGATTTGTTTGCGTAGTATTGATTTTTGTTTTTGCTTTTAAGCTTTGTGAACTAGTTTCATACTAATTTTTTTTTGAATGTCTGTGAAGATGGAGGGCATTTTCCCAGGTGCAGTGAAAGCAAGTTAAAAATAGGAAAAAATATACCTGGAGTAAGACATAGGCCTCCAGGGCCTTGTGTCTCAACACTATAAGAACAGTTGTGTCTTTTGTAATTGTTCTATAACAGTGGAGGAAAAGTGATTCGTACAATATTACACAAAAAAGCTTTAAGTTTGAGCCTATGTACAAAGAAAGGCTGGTGAAGTGCTCTACAATTACAGCTTCAGTTTTGTATTCTGTAGGTTTGGAGAAGTACAAAGTATGACAGGACTTGGCCAATGTTTAAACTAGTTTAAACTACAACTGGGATATTCTGCCAAAGTGTTTCCAAAATGCATTTAGATGTCTCATTTTGCCAACACACTTTGCGAACCTGTGGAGTTTCCGTAGTCGAAGTCCAAGGTAGAAACCAATCATTGAAATTGTGGCATATACCCCAAAATCAACTGGGCAGGTACATCTTAGCTGCTTCCTAAATGCAGTGTGTACTACGAGTACTGTGCTGAAGAAGGGCTGCAAGGGATTTTATATGGTCTCTTCTGGAATATTTTGTTGTTTCTTTGAGGTGATACTTTATCAAAAAGATGACTACTATCTTCTTAGGAAAAAACACTTAAAGCTCCTCCTTCTGTGATTTATGTTACGGTCTGGAGTAACTGGATATGGGTTCTATTTTAATAGGTCAAACCAAAGCCTGGTCTGGGTCACAGTGGAATAATGTTTCAAAAAATGTCAGTCAGTTTAAGGTTGTTAGGCTTGTTATCCAGATATAAAACTTTACTTTGTTGTTGAGATTAAAATTCCAAAACCCTGTCCAAAACCACCTTGACTTAATGATTGACTTCTTATTTTACTGGTTCAGGCTTTTCTGCTTGTAGTAATTTCCCTTTGGTTCAGTGGTGTATATGTTAGTGTTTACTTCAGATTTGCTCTTGGTTGTATACCCAGTTGGAAAACGAAAGCTGCTTGTGGAAAGCATTCTCACCAGGCAAAACCATACAAATCTTGTACACTCTGAGAGTGCCTGGGTTTGTTCCCCCAGCTCTGCAGACGTGACAAGCTCAGATCCAATATGTAGCATCCAGCTAAGAGTGTTTTTGCAGTCTTGACCTCTAATGTGAAGTAAAAAGATCAAAGCAGGACAACTCTGACCCCAGCTCTAGTTCAAACTGTCATTACCTTTGGAGGCAAAAAGTGTCAGCTGGTGAGTGACACAGAGTTTTGGTGTGAATCTGCATTTCCCAAAGATCAGATCATGAATTTTGCTTTCCACACAGCAGCCAGCAAACATAGTGAGCAGCTGGCACAATAAAGAATATTTTTTCTGTAGTGACTGGGATTTTTGATTTCTCTGTAAGAATTGATGGCGCGTCTTTAATTTTAATGCTTTTGTATAGAAATGCATTTAGGCAGCTTCAATACTGTCTTTCAGTTGCCTCATTAGCACTGGCTGTGGCAGTGATGCCAATAGCAAATGATCAGCGATTGCAGCAGGACATCACATTTTCTCATCCAATCCTATCTGCATGCACTCGTTGCATCCTATCTGACCCCTAAAAATTTACTAAATTATAAACTGCTCTGTGGGACAAGGACTCTACTTTGTGCAGTCTATCCAGTGCTTTCTACAACAGGTCCTAATCAATTACAAGGATTTATCAACTCTATTAGAATTCAGGTCCATGAATAAAGAGCTTGTTTTGAATAAAAACTGGGACAAGTATGCTCAGTGAGCGGTACTAAGAAGGCTAGGCTAAATTCCTGACAAATAGATTATTCCAAATATCATCATGGCCTGATTTTACTTTTTGTTTCTCCTCAAAATGTAAATTCATAATGTCTCTGTGTAACATATGCACGTCTGCGTGCTATCAGCTGCCTTATACAGTTTGGCCTCTAATTATGCAGCTACGATAATGAAGATTGTGAGCTGAACAGAGAGTTTGGTACAAGTTATGAAGCATCCATCAATTAATATAGTAACACTAGTCTGTCTTTCAAGGCTAGAGGCAGATGAACTGAGAAAGTGGTTGCATAGGGATTTTTCCCTCCTCCTACCTTGGAAGGCAAATGTCCAGAAACTTTTAAATTAGGCTGCAGCTGCCTGTCCCTGATGTGAAGTGTCAGTAAGTTTTCTCCAAAGTTACTGAGTATGTGTTTCAAAGAACACTATCAGATTTTAATTTATCCGTAGTTTTAGAAGACAACATCTGTAGCCTTCGGGTTAAATGGCTTCTGTTTATATCGTGTGAGTTGCCTTTGATTTCACACTACTGGGGTTGAGGACATTATGCATTAATAGTAAAGCATTAATCTACTCTGTCACTTATGCTTTGGTAAACCATTGTATTTATGCTTTACCAAGTCACAAGATAATTTATATATGTCACAGAGGAAATGAGCTTTTGTGTCATGTTACTTCTCTGATTAGATCATGAATTACACCAAGCGGGCACAGGTTTTAGACAGGATGCTTAGAAAATAAAGCAGAAGATCTTTATCAAGGAAGTAACTATAACATTTGAGATATAGTAATATCTACTTGTTTTCTTCAGCAGTGGAGATGCTATAATTTACAGCTTTGACCGTCAGCTTTAGAGCTCTAACTGTGGAAGTGTGATTCATCCATAGCAGAAACCATCAAAATACTGGGGAAAAGGTCCATGTCCAACAACAGAGTTTGGGGAGTGAAGGTGGTCACTGTGCTCCTGTGGAAGTTTGCTCCCTTTCACTTCAGCGCTGTTTGTTTGGCCCTTGGAAAGGCACTTAGGATTTACCTACTCATAATGCTTTATAAACAAGAGGATTATTTTAACAACTAAAGAATTAGAATGAAAGGCTCTTTCTGTTACAGTCCTAAATTAAACAAAAGGAAAAGAAAATCCTTGAATGATATTGATAACATTCTATTTAAATGTATTTTAAGCAACTAAACTTTTTAGTCACTTAAGGACTCATTCAGAATATCTTTACAAAATAGCAGCAGTTTTAAAAATGTGAGCACAATATTTCCTTTCATAATGTTGGATGTAAATGTGCTATTTGGCTCAGTCAGTTAGAGCATGTATTTAGTTCACATGTTCTCAAAATGGGATTTAGAATATTGATATCCATAAAAAAACTTCTAAATCAGAAAGGTTTTCTTTTGTTTTTGTTAAGAGGCTTAACTACTGGCAAGTTTAAGGTAGTTTAACTTCTGGCATCAAATAATATAAAAAAGCCTCTCTTACTAAATGATTTTTAAAAGCCAAAAAGTATTTAAAAAGTCAGTTTTCCCTGGAATTATGGTAGCCCATTGTCTGAAATAATTTCCCATGAGCTTGCTTAGAAAGAAAAATAAACTCAATCCCCATTACTAAAAAATTATAAATGTATAATCCTCTTTGATATCTACATGGAATTGTAAAGCAGTGAAATCCCAATTTGTGATAGATACGAATCCCAACACTCATGTTATCTTTTTTGAAAAAGTCAGGTAAAAACAGTAAAGGTTTCTTATTCTAGCTTTGACCTGAGAATACATGACTTTCAGTCTTGCTGCTGTCAGTTACATTAGTACATTTAGGGAAGAACAGATCTGTAATGTATTGAAACGCTTAAAGTGGAAACTAAACAGGCAAGGAGGAATTGAAATAACTTAAACTTTCAGTCAAGGTTCCCTGAAATAAAGTTAGGGGCCAGACCAGAGCAATACTGCACCGACATCCTCGGAGACTGAGCCAAAGCCAGGAGGTATGGAGGCTTCCTGGTATGCAGAACCTCTGCTTCACTTTGACGTGGCTTCTTGGAGATAGTCACCGCTCACTTTGTCACCTTTTTAGTCCCTCTTCTTCTGAGGAGAGCTTCCTCTTCCCCTGGGCTGCAGCTGAGGGATGAATGGTCCCCTGGATGCTGCCTGTCAGGCAGCTGGGACAAGCTTGACCAAGGGAGGTGGGAGTATCTCTGGAGGTGGAAGAGACTCCTTGACTGGCAGCTTCTTTCTGGTCAGGAAAGAGCATGTTGCATTTGATCCTCACTGTTCCTGTGACTGAGATGAAACAGGAGAAACCAGTTGTGTATTAGAAGGAAAAATTGTTACTGGTGGTAAAACCTCGTGCACAATCTACTGCTGCTGGGAAAGGGAGCTCATTTCTGCTTTGCTTTCAGGGATTTGCCAATAGGAAAGCCCAAGAGCTGCTCTTCTACCTCCCAAGTAAAACCACAAAGCTCAGTTTCTTCAGCTCTAGTTTCTTGTGGTCTGTATGACCACAGAGAAGGAGAGGAGAAAAGGAATTGGTGGAATGGCATAAGCTAGGTTTGCAGGTGGGAAGCAGTTACTGAAGCTCTTCCTCGTCCCATTGCATGCTTTTCCACTAAAGAAAGCCAAAAGGAGTGGGTTTCAGTTTCAAGCAGGAAAAATGATACCATGGTCTGAGCAAGAGGGACTTCTTGAATCCCGGCTGAGACGAAGGTCCTTCAGATTTCCTTTGTTTCATGTCCAATTATTTTCTGGCATGAATGTGATTACACCGACACTGTGCAAAATCTCCCGGTTTCAGGTGAAACTACCAAAAACCTCCAGTGAGGGAAAATAAGAGAGGGATGCGGACGCTTTTGAAGAAGGGAAAGTGTTATTTGCACCATCTTTTCTTTGGCACTTGGGTATATCTGCCTACAAGTAGTTGGTTGGTTTAGATCTAAAGCTGGTAATGTCAGTACAAACCTATTTATTGTAAGTTATTCTAAGCACATAAATTACTCTCCTTCTTGGAGCATTTAAGCACATATGAAGTTCAAGATGGGGATTTGGTTGCAGAGGAAAGATTTCGGCTTCAGTTTTTCAATTCCAGTCACCTCTGACCACTAAACTGGATTATTATACACATGCTACCCTCACAAATGCTAAGACTACTATTATTCCTG
>NW_010175336.1:10987-52911 GCF_000695765.1 Mesitornis unicolor
GCAGGATAAAGGTGTTTTCCATATATACTTTATCCTTCGTGAGTAATCTGGCACTCTCAAAAGGCTCTCAGCTGAGATAAATGGCTGCTAAAGCTTGTACTTCTAAAAGACATGGAGGCCTTTTGCTCCAAGCCATAGATGAGAGAAAACCAACAGTGAATCAAAGTTGACAGGTGAGAAGAAATAATTTTAAATTCTCCACATATGTGAGAAGTAAATTTGCTGAACATCATCAATCAGACTTTGTTTCTTCAAGAGGCTTGTTAAAAGAACGCATCTGAACAATACTGTTCAAAATCTGCTTCTTCCCTCTTGCCCATCAGCTATGTTAATTTATTATTATTTACCATAGTGTAATTCTAACTCCAATTAACTTATAATTAATAAGCACTTGACATTTTCAGAGTGCTTCAAAATTAATCCTCTCAACGCGCCTCTAAGTAGTTGTTGTCGTTAAAGATGAGAGAACTAATTTCAGATTATTCTTATTTATTGAAATGAAATATATCACAAGAGGAAGAAAAAAGAAAATGCAAGGAGCTAAATAAATCTGTTTTACTGAACGCAAAGCAGCAAAGAAGTCAAATGAGCATAAATTAAAATAGTTTGGAAGTGTTTATAAACCTGGAGCAAGAGGCTTGGGCCCTTTACTGCCCTAGTGGATCTGTGGCACAGAGGAGGGAGATGCTGTGCCAGGGTGAGGGATGGGAGCCCGCAGCAGGATCTCCAATGGGGGGTGTTTGTACTGCACAGGAAGGATGCAAGTTTGCTGCAGGACTCTTGCTCTGGTGTCTCCAAACTCTTGTTTACCCCTCTCTGCCTGCTAGAGGGGACCACTAACTTGCCCAAAAGACAAATGGCCATGCTCTGTTGCGCCTGGTTAGAAAGACTTCAGTGTGGCCCTTCTCTCATCTTGACAGAGCAGAGGGTCTTGAAAACCTCAGTCAACAGTGCCCAAATCCTGCTGGAAACTGTAGCAAGGGAAAGGTGAGTCTGACCCTACAGCGAGAACAGACTCCTGTGTGTGTCCTTGGGCACTGCACGGCTGGGAGCATCTGTGTCCTCTGCTGACAGTGCTCTGGCTTTGGAAACTCTGGACTGTGCTGATTTTCAATGTTATCATCCCATCTGTGTCATTCTCAGTGTAGTTTTTGGCTAAAGACAGGTGACAGCTTTTGCGGCCAATATCCTAAGATTTTTGTGTGTGCGTGTGAAATTGGAGTTTGTTATTACCTACTCTGTTTTTGCCTTCACACTCCTTATTACTCTTCATTTGGAATAAACAGGACTGTTGGCATGTTACAAGCAAAGGAGTACTTGCTAACAGAGCCGAAGGTGGGCACTAAGATGTAGTAGTCCTGTGGCCCTTGGAGCTGTTAGCAGACTCGTCTCGCTGCTGACGGCTGGGCTTGGGCTGGAGAGGGTCGAATGTGTCGGGTGGGAATATTGCAAGTCACTTCTGTTAACACATTGCATAGACACAAACCACATGGTGTGGCACTGTTAGACAGCTAAAATCAAGGCATATTCTGAGCTGTTCAGCTGTTAAATAAATTCCAGTTCTGTAAAGGAGGCTGTATTCTTTGCAATTATTTTTGGACTGCTCTTACACGCTGGTAATCAGACTGACACAGGAGAGGCATGTCTGCTCCCTGCAATGTGGTGCTCGGGCATGCAGCAGGTGGGTGCTGTCACTCGTCTTTCAGGGACGTACTGAGAAGAATGTCTTCATCCATACCAAACAATGCATAAATTACACATATGTTTGTTCACTTCTTTCCTGGACTCCTTAGTGGTTTGGTTTTTTGTTGTTGTTTTAGCTACTTATCTTAATGTTTTGCTTTGCTCTCTGACTTTCTGTGAGACCCTTGACGTATGAGCAGCATCAAAATACATTACACTAGAGTGAAAGTCACTCCCTACCACAGTGCAAAGACAGATTTTCTTGGTGTCTGAAGTATCCCTGCTCCTGTAGTACAGGCTGCAGTTCAGTTCCTTTAACGTAATGCTGCTACACCTTTATAAAATCCTACTACTCTCCCACCAATCCTTTGTTACTTATTGCAGGTACCCAGCAGGTAGCTATGCATCCTGTGGGTGGTTTCCAGGCCATAACCTGATTCTTACAGTTTTTCTGTAGGAGCAGCAAAACCGATCTCCCCTGCAAGGAAAGAAAAAGGACCTTAAGAAATGGGGCACTGGAAATTACAGCTAAAGCACTGTCAGAATTATCCAAGTGGTGGAGGTGAGCTCCTGCTTCACGTGTGCTGTGCCAAGCTGCAGGCCAGGAGCTGGACCCAAGAGCTTCAGCTTAGCTTTGCCTTTGTACTAAACATATGCATGTGTTTTCCCCATCCAGTTCTTATTACCTGTAAATGTAAACACCACCTGACTTGACTGTGTAATTTGTTTTCTTTTTAGTAACAGGACCTGAGAGAGATGCTTTAATCTGTAAGTCTGGATCTCAGAAAATATTCTCTCACATACTTTCTTTTAGCATCTTGAGTTTTGAATGTTTTTGTTGCTTCCTGGAATTTATGTTGATTAGATACAAACAAGATCTTACCATACTGGTTCCAGCAGTGCTGAGAAATTGAGGGTGTCATTCAGATCCCAATGAGGCAGAAAATGAGATGCTGCCCTGCTCTCCTGTCTGGATGAATGTCCTGCCCTGGGTCCTCTGCTCCTCCCCTTTGTAAATGGTGTCTCCTTCAGTCTTTCTATTCTGTTGTTTCCCACCATTAAACATTCCAGAATTACATTTTTTTCATGTCTGCGAAGAAAGAACAAGCCACAAAAATTATTGCATATTTTAATTGAAGTGAATAATTTTCCAATTTTTTTTGGTCAAGCTACAATTGATAAATCAGTTTTTCACACAGCCTTAACTGAAAGACCAATTTATCACTTGGAAATAATAGGAGGAAAAAAATCCCTCTTATAAATCAATTTTAACAGGTCAAAACTGTAATCCTTTCACTTTTTCTTTCCCTGTAGATACCCAGTGCAGCTGCTATTTAAAAAACAAACAAGCAACGTGCTATTGACTTCGGTAAGGACTAGATAAGACACTATCTATGCACACACAACAAAATTATTGCAGGAGGTGCAGAATATAAGACAAGTAGACTATCTCCTGTGCAGAGGTATTTCTCCCTTTAAATAATAAGAGATTAGTATGCCAGCTTCTAAATCAGTCACACAAGTTTAACTTTTTCCCAAAGTTCAGTTACTAAACCTTTCATATATTTTTTTTCTGTCATGCTAAGATAAAATGTTCAAGTTCCAACACTTGGCTTATTTTTAAGTAGTGCTTTTACACTTATTTTATAGGACCTGCTAAATTATTCATATCTTTCAGAGTAACATATGCTTAATTTATTAACTTACCCAAGTAAACAGCAAATCCATAGATCTGACAGGAGTTTGGATGCAATTCTTTCACATGCAAGAACTGCAAGCTCACTCACAGGTATCTGCTTAAAATGAAGGTATGAAACATGTGTAAGTGATGTATTAAATAAACGTCAAAAGTTGTCCCCTTTCTCTTCTCAAAGAATTTTCAATTACATTGATTTAAGGTTTTAAAAGAATAATAGTATTTGCCCCACTAAGTTTGGACTGTGACTGTCTATACCAGCATAAACCCTAAATGTAAGTGTAGTGCCTGGTCACTTACTGCTTCGCGCATGTTAGATGCAGAGAGTCTTGTTTTGCTCAGCAAACTGTGTAAAAAATCTGTGTTAACAAAAAAAGAGTTAGAAAAAAAATTCTCCTATTGAAGTCCTGAAGTAGGAGTTTCTTTATTGTGAATGACTCCCTCAATTCTGATTTCTCCTTTGAGTAGTGCAACTTAAAAACAAAAACTAAGCCAACAACAACAACAACAAAAAAACCCAAGCCACAAGAAACACCCCAAAACAAAAAAAAAAAGTTAAAGAAAATTATTATTTCTTGTCAGTGTTTCTCTTCATATAGTAGGGCTAAATCTGCACTTTTTTAAAACCTCCGGAGAAATAACAGGTTGAAGGTATAAGTGGAAGCTGCTAGAAAAGTAAATAAATTAAGCAAGTTCTTTAACTGTTGACTCTCCTTTTTTTTCTTTCCTTGGTTCAGTAAATCACTTCTCATGGCTGGCAAAGATCCAGAATTATACATTGTGTACAAAGAATAAGCAAGCAGGAGTAAAGACAGCAATGAAATCCCCTTTATTATTTTCTCATTTGTTTTTTTTTTTTTTTCTTTTAAGTCAGTTGATCTGATCAGATGAGATCATTTACTGCAACATTTGAAATAGTGTAAGGATTCTTACAAATAGGTGTCTTTAGGAAAAATAAATTAATGGTTGGATGCATGAAATAAAATATTTGGATGGCATTGATTTCTTAAATAAAATCATACTGGGATGTATTGTTCTGTTTAAGTCAACTTTCAATAGTGGAGTCTGCAAAAGGCCCTCACCACCGCATTGCATTGATCCCTTGGTGTTCAGCATACACAACATTTCATGTAAGGGAGTCATTCGGGAGAATCCCTGAGGGAATAAGGGAAAGAATTAGCTCAGATTTATTAGGGCTACTTCTCCATTTCCTGAGAAGGTCACATTGGAAACTTTCATAAAAATTTCAAGGCAATCTCTAACTTTTCCATGTATAATTCATCTTTGGTCTCTTGCATTTCTTTTCTTTATGTTAGGCCCTAAACCTTTCAACTGATATAAAATCCAGAATGAAAGGAGTGTTCTGAGATGGGAACCAATAGGACACGCTTGTTGTTGAGATTTGTAAAGATCAGCTTTTAATAGTAGTGCATATTACCAGCTTTGATGTCATCACTTAAAAAATAAAGCTGTCTCTTTCAGAGGACATTTAGACTAGCTTAACGCAAAGCAGCAGGCTTCTTAAACTTAAGATGTTTGTCACATGAGATCAGACAAAAGCTTTTTTTAAAAAAACTGAGCTAATTCACATGCAATGGAAAATGCTGGAGAATTCCTAGGAATGTGCAGCTGCTGGCTGCTGCTCCCCTGAAGCCAGAATGATGTCTCTCGTGTACTGGAATGAACCTGTATTTTCCGTATCTCATATGAATAAAATGAACCAGTGGCTCTGAGAAAACTATTAATACTGCTTACACAGCTGTGTTTGCTTGATCTGCTACTATCTGTATTGCATATTCCCACAAGTTATGTTTTACCATGCTGGAGAGACTTCAAAATATGCAGATACCAGTGTTAGTGCAAATTTGGAAGTGACTATAGGTGCGCAGTCACAAACAAGCATAAGACTAATTGTCTTTTCTAAAAATAAGAGAATATACAATAGATGGGAAGGCTCAAAGGGCTTGTTAAAACAGCTGCAAGCTAAAGAAAAAGTTTCATTAAAAGGAGCAGTATTCAGCACCTATTTGATGTGTGCCTGGGTAAGTAGAGAATTTGTGCTACCAAGGCGTTTTGAATCTTAGTTACTTTTGTGTTTGCTCCTTTCAGATAGAGCTGCAGTGCTGTATTTTACAGTTTATAGATTATACATATTATGTTCTCATTGCCTAGGTATGCGCTAAGTGACATCCCTTTGATGATAACTTGACAGCAAAGCTGAGCAGCAGGCTTGGTGCCTATAGACTCTGGTGCTCCTCGGAGACAGAGATACCAAACAGATGTCAGCGGTACATTTAGCTGTTTGCTAATAACTGATGTTGTGGTACTTTTCAAAACAACATTGAAGAGTAACTTCTGTTTAATAGTAAGCTTAGAGTTTCTATAAAGGCATAAAACAAAAGTAGAGGCAACAAGCTCCTATGAAGATGAGGAATGTGTGTGGCTCAGATTCTGAACAAAAAAGGAAAGGTGTTTACCAAAATGTAACAAAATATTTTTGTGAGTAATGTAGGAGATGTACCAACCTCAGTCTTGTACCTGCAGAAACGAGCAGGGAGAAGCTACGTCACTTGACTGCTGGTGCTGCCGGGTCCAGATAATATAACCAAAACCAAGGTGTCTCCTTTTCAAAGTGTACTACCTATGCCTGTGTCTAAAGGGATGGACAAAGAATTGCAGTAAGTAGTATGATTTGGTGACAGTGGGCATTGTAATGCACCACAGATGTTAACTGCTTTTGTACTGGGAACATAAAATAGCCCAAGGTCAGCTTTGTAACCAAAATGAGTCTCTCCCAAAATTAAGAAACAATAGCTGATGTGGTGACTGCCACCTTGTACAGTGGCATTGCTTGGGTTGCTGGAGTATCTGCAGTTCTAGCAGCTCTGGAGCATGACTGGTTTTAGTGGGACCCATGTAGATGGACATCCACATCTGCGTGTTTTGGAAACGAATCTTCCATTTTAATGCTTCAGGACTTCAAGTTTTTTAATGTGTCTCTGAGTGAGTAAACTTGAAATGTACTCTAAGTCAGGATGGTTAGTCAGAGACAGATGAGCTCCTTACAGGTGCATAAGACTGTGCTTTCTCAGTGAAACTATTTCTGTTGAAAAAATGTCTAGAGCATCATGAATTTTCCCACTCCAGAGATTTCCTGCTGCTGGTTCGCAGTTCAGCACTTTCAGCTTCTCAGCTCTTGTGGATGCAGGCATTGCAGATGACCATGATGTGGCTTTGTAGCTACAGAAGACCTTGTTCCTGGCACCTTGGTCCCAGTTCTGGCGCTCCTCTCCAGAGAAAGTGAAGCCTCTGCAACGATCAGGTGTCACGTAACGTAAGGAAATGCTCTGGTAGCTTATTCAGGAAATTATTTATTCCTGGAGTTTTTTTCCTTTTAAATTCAGGATGACTCTTGGAGGCTTTCCTTTTGTTCCTCTCAAACATCTTAATCAACTAGAAATCGAGAAGCTATGCCACATTTTTCAAAGTGTTGGCAATTCAGTGGATTTTAAATTGGCTGCGTAGAACTTACACTTGCAGTTGGTTAAGATTTAGATATATTGTGCATCAGCCATAGTTTTGTGTCTTTCAAATGCAATTTCCAGTGTGCTACTTGGTTGTCATGACCAGACAGAAAAAACAAACAGAGTTTGTGCTTCTGTGTTGCAAGTGATTTCCTGTTCACATGTCTTGGTGGGACGTAGCTCCTTTGATCATGGGACTGCTAGGGTTGCTCTGGAGCTCAGCTGAGCTGTGCAGCTGGTGAGCTGTATACTGCTCTTTGGAGCTAAATATGCTGAACGTGTTCAATTGCAGAGATTGAAGGAATCTCGAAGAATTCCCTTGCCCTGGAAAGAGCATATTGGTACATTATATCATGGAGAAATATTTGGCAATTAAAGCTAAAATTTATCTGCAAAGGAAAGAATTAAAAATATTATTATATGTTTATGCTAATACATTTAGCTGGAGTATACGTGAAAGTTCTGCTCAACTTATAATGATTATTTGTTGTACAAAAAAGAACAAAGTTATTCTAATTAATAAGAAATATGAACTGAGGTGATTTGCTAGGGAATGTTTTACTGTATTTTACTGTTACGAAGTGTTTGAGATTTGAAAATTAATTTGCTTAATTTACTGTTAGGTGGTATACACATGGATTCCATTACAACTAACATTAAGCAATGAAAACACAAGTAGCTAAAATACAACTTAACTAGTAAGTAAAGCTTGAAATGTAAGATAATGTATTTTTGTAATAATGCTATTAAGTAGCCATTAGCATTGTACTAGTGTTAATGTAGAAACAAGGACCAGATCCATATTATTTCTGGCAACTGAATATATAAAACATAAAAAAAAAAACAAGTAGGAAATGTGAATGGTCTTTAGACCAGTTTGCTTGTAGCATTTCCCACTTTCGCTGTAAGCACTGTCACCCCCGGGAGCAGATACCCCTCTCCTTTTCTCAGTGGAGCTGGGCAATGTTCCCGCAGGTTGTGAGCAGGATGGTATGGATGGTCTCCCTGCACTTTAGTTAGCTTCCAAACCCTGCAGAGTGGGGAATTAACCTGATCCCAGTCTCTTCTGAAGTGCTGAGACCTTCTCTGCTGGCATGCTCCATACCAGGTTGCTTCATCACTGCTGTATACCACCAAGCCTGTATTCATAAAATGCTGCTGAATTATTTATACCACTTTAACTGCACCTCAGCATCAGCCCAGTTGAACAGGCTTAACTCCTCTAAACTCCTCTTCCCTAATCTTAGAGGTAAGCTATGAAGTAGTTTTGCTAAAACCGAAAGGTTGGTCTGCAAAGTTCTCATCAACGTTTTCTGGGGGAAAGGCAGTAAATGTTGCCGGTAGCTAAAGGGAGAGTCTTAGCTGGTACAAGAAAAGATCAGCTGTGCCATAATTGTAAAACAGATTTTCAAGGTGCTGGTGACAGGATACTTTGTCTTCATTAATAAATTATTATACTGAACTGCAGTGTTTAATTATTTGCAAGGGTCTTTATTTTTTCTGTCTCTAGAGCAATGCTGCCACTGTAATACCAGAGGTGTGTGGGAAATGCCAATTTCAGCTTGTCCATATGTTTAAACTTATCGAATCATATCCTAATGAATTTTGTGATTTAAATTTCATTTTACTTTACTTTATGTTTAGCATTTTAAGAATGTGCCCTTATTTGGTTGTTACAACAGGAAGTGCTGCTTTGGAGGTCGAGAGCATGGCTGCAATGAGGCAGGGTTGGGTGCTCTTCTGCATGTTGGTTCTGGTCAGCACAGAGAAGGCATTAAATGAAAGCCTCAAGAACTGTAAGTTAAAAGTTCATCTAAAAAGTTGTTCATCAAAACCAAGAAATGTCTCCTGAACTCTCACCAAATGAGAGTTATGGGGAGGAGAATCATAAAGGTGTCACAGAGGGAAGTTATAGTTCTCCCAGTGTAACTGAGATGCTCTTGTTTAACATGAATTTTAAGAGATACAGCATGCAGAAACTTTCCCAAATCACAACACAGTTTTCATTCAATGACTTGGAAAGATAAGTTGATAATTTAAGAAAACTACTGCATAGTTTTGGTACTATTATACTGAAAATATATATATACACACACATTTTTGAATGGGTATGCATGGATGAAAAGTCTACCTGAGATTCCCTTCTGAATTATTGAGAATATTGTCAAGAGGAGAAAAATGCTTAGTAGTTTCCTCATGTCCATAATGCAACATGAGCAACAAATACAAGCTCTTCCTAACTGAACCCCTGATTTATGACTTCATTAACAATGATGGATGAAATTTCTTTTATTCATTACTTATTCAAATAGTTTGGAGAAAATATATATTTAAAATCAAATGCAATGAAATCTGTAATGAAACCTCCCGAGAAACATGGAGTGAATATGCAAAGAAAGATTATATATATACTGATTCTAGAATAGTTTAATATTACAGTAAGGAAAAAAAAATCCTAGCTCAGTCATACCTTGTAGGATTTCTAATCATCTAGTGTGATGGATAGAACTAGTATTCAATTGCTGAAATAAAAATATTACTTAAAATAAAATATCAAGTGTTAAATATATAGAGTTGCTTTCCGTGGGTGGTACATGCTGTGTAGTCAGCAAGAGCACCCATGGGGTTATGAAGAGGGTCAGTATGAACAAGTCCCGAAGGCGAGATATCCTGGAGGTATGTGTGTGATTTGTGGTTTTGGGTTCTTGGGGATTTTGTTTGTTGGTTTTTCACAACATGACACAGGAGCAGCAAACAGCCCCTCTGTGACCCATTTGCTCATCTCAGATGCTCTGCCTCCAAGTGGTATTGGGTCTCCTGCAGCTGGGATAGAGCTGGAACAGAAAATATTGTTCCGTAGCTACAAAATGAGGAACTTAAGATCCGAGGTTGTGGTTGTGCCCTGTGGTGTGCCTACAGGGAGCTGTGTCTGGGGAGATGACCTGCTGATTTACCTTGGCTGCGTCTTCGCAGTGTGTGAATGAGTGTTGATGTCTTGTTTCTTAAAAAGCCGCACAGATGATGCTCCCAGGCCTGAACTGGTGGCACCTGGCAAATAAACCCAGACTCCAGTGAGCAGTGAGTGCTGGCAGACATGTAGTGGGAGCTGTTGGCTCACTTCTCGTTTGAGGACATCAGTTGGTTACTTTTTCAGAAGGAAATTCTTACAATTTCTTTTGATTAATTTGTAGAATTATAGATAAATTCTGCAGTGGTAGTTCAATCTGAATTAAAGGGCTTGGTTTTAGAGTTAGATGCATTTTCAGCAATCTCTGTTTGCCAAAAAATACATTTTTAATTGAAGACTGGAATGAGAACTCTAACAAATTTATATATCACTTTGTCAGGAACAAAATGGGAGGCTAAAGAAAGAGACTGTCAAACTGTGCTTCAGCTTTTGAGGAATAAAAATAATTTTTCCAACATTTTTTTAGAGTATCTGTGGTAGGAATAAGGGAAGGAATCAAAAGCAGGTGGAGAGCTCCTCTTCACGTGCCCACCATGCTGCACGGCTGCAATGGGAAAGGTTCGTCTGGCTCCTGAGCTGGGAGTGGGAGGTTGAACCTGGAGAGCCGGATTCCCTCTTGCCCAGGGGTATGGAGGTGGGGTGCTGGCAGCGGGAAGAAGCAAGAGAGGAGATGATGAAGTTGAGCTTTTCTGGGATGGAGTCAAGACTGGTTCCTGTGCAGCTTCTGGAGAGGATTATCTTTCAAGTGACCTGTGACAAATGCATTCTTATGCTGTCCTCTGCTTACATGGGAAAAATAGTAAAGAAATATTTGTGGTTGTGAAAGTTGCCTTCATTTCATATTTCCAGCCATACATGAGAGTGCGGTCTATGGTTGCTGCATGTGGAAACCTTGTCACGCTGAGCTTGGGAACAAAATTTCCTTTGGTGTGAAATGGGCTGAGATTCTGGTCCAATTATTCGCTGTTCAGTGTGCTCCCTAATTTGTCACCTGTGTCTGAGTTGTAGTTTTGTATATAAGAACCCATCTCTATAAATTAACAAAAGTTAGGAATGAAATTCACAAGAGAAATTAATGTCATAATCTTTTCATAAAATAACTTCACCTTCTGCTTGATCCCATTTCTGTACTATTTTAAATTTATACAGTTTAATTTTTAAAAATTCTGGTGTTGGGTTTTTTAAAGTGAACTGAAAGTCTGTTCTGACATACTGGCAATGAAAACAGTATTTTTCTGGTGCAGCAGCTAAACTGACTTTTCACCCAGAGAGGGAACTTCAAACGGGCTGAAATTCTATTTTTTAATTACATTTTGACTACTGAAGGTATATTTTTATGTTAGGCATTAAAGGCCAGACCCAAATAGCAGCTTTACAGCCAGCGTTGTTAGGCTTGCTATGGCTGCCTTCTGTGCTTGAATACAAAATGGAGCTGCTGTTTTTTACTGCTGAGGAAGGAATTCACAGTTGTTTTGCACTGGAGCTTTTAATAAACGAATGGAGCAATATATCTCACTTCAGTGGAGAATGTTTCAGTATTCTAAGTTCCTGCTGGAACTTTACATTTATGGATGTTATAATTGCTCGTTTGTGGATTATCATCACTTCTGGTGTAAATTTCAGTGTATATTAGCCGAGGTGTGGAAAAATGCAAACAGTGTCTCAGAAGTGATGAAAAGTCCATGGTCACGGAGGAGAAATCCTTGGCAGCTTGTTGGAGGTGCAACTAGGATGAGAGACTGGAGTGGCTGTGAAGGTTGGAATTTCCTTCCTAAACCCTTTTTTCAGTATAATCTGCATTTCTTTCTCATGTAGGGTATACAGACTCATCTTCCCTGTCCCATCTTCTCCATCAGAAGAAGGCTGTATAGGACTGTGAGAAGGCCAGCTTCATGGATATTAAATGTTGTAAGGAAACTGCTGTTAGGTTGGCCATCTTAATATGAAAATAAAAGCCTACATTATAATCTGGGCCGTCATTGAGATGAAGGTCCCATACGTTATTTGTAACTTTGAATCTCATCCAGCTGGTATTCAGGACATCTGAATGCTGGGAAACAGATCTGAGGACCAGAGATGGACATCCCTGTGTCCACCAAGGCAGTGTGGAGAAGCAGCAGGACCTTCCCATTGCATGTAATGAACCCAGGTTTTTTTGGTTTTCTTTAGTGCAGATTGCTCTAATTTCTTCATTCTGTAAAATCCAGAGGCATGATCACTTTAGATTCCTTATACTTTAATAAACAAACCCGCAAGAATTGCATTGAGAGAACAAGAGCTTCCAGGAAAAAAATGCCACAATCCGTTTAAAAAATCTTTAGTAATTTTTGAAAGTGTTTTAAATAATGAGACACAGTAGAGTAGGGCAGTTTTATTTTTTGTAACTGCTAATTTGTGCTCTCTAAATTATTTCCTTTTAGATGGCAAAGCCCTTCAAGGATGATTACTTCATTCATCCTCAGCCTGTGAGAGCCAGGCACTGAGTGAGAAATTAGAGCTGAACTTTTTTGTTTATATGGGCTATCACTGCGCTGGTCCCAGTCCTCCTGCGTATGCCATCAGTGGTGAAATAAATTTACAAACTTTGACTTCTTTTCAAAAATCATTTTGACAGATGACATATGCATGGGTAATTTAAAGTCTGACTTCTAGTGTGTGTTTATGATTCTTTGTAAATAATTGCACAGTTTTTTTCTGAAGAAATAACATCTTAAAAGATGATTACATCTGAGGATGTTCTGCTTCGTTCAGTGTATCTCAAATCACAGTGTCTTTCTATTAAAGCAAGTCTTCCTGCTTATTGTATTTTATTTTACAGCAGCATTGCATATAATGATTACTTCCTTTTGTGTTGTTCTATAGCAAAATAGTTACTTAAATCTACTGTGTACTTACCACCTGCCAGATTTCATGCACCAGCATTTTTCTTTCCCTTATATTTTCCTCCCTGGCTCCCTGTACTCCCCATGAAAGGATTGCACAGCTTGCCTTCCATCTACTCCATTGCTTGAAAGGGGAGAGTGGAGAATCAGGGAGAAACTGAAGCTGTATAAATCCAGTAAAACTTCAAATATTTGTGGGCAATAAGGCCTTCATGCATATTCATGAGAAAACTCCAAATACACTCACAAAGGTGGCTCCTGGCACTAAGCATTAGCTGATGCCAGCTGTACCTCACTGGTGTCTGTCTGTCCCGTGGAATGGTCTTGCATAGACTAAATATATATTTATGTTACTTACTATTCTCTAGTTTCGCCCGTTGCCTATTACATGCAGCATGCTAAATCTGTTTGCTTCACAGCTCATATCTCCAGGTCTTTGCTCTCCTTTTCTTTTGATCAGGCATAGCCATTCTGAATTACGATACGTATTTTCTGTGACAACACAGCTTTGCAGTGCCCCAGTCCTCCAAGGTCTTTGCCTTCAGAAGTACCCTCTGAAGTCAATGAGAGTCGTGAAAAGTTCACACACGTAGGATAGATTTTACATTATTAAATGTCATTTACCATAAAGTAGGATTTGGAGTTTGGTCTTGTTTATTAAAACATAATAAAATGATGCAAAATCAATACTGGAGAGGAAATTTAAACCCACTGTGCAATGTTCAGAGTTAATATTTCACCTTATTTATATGAGTGCTCCATCTTATTGAAGAAGGAGTTATACATTACCTTACTGAAGTATTATATAGTAGGGGGAAGTGGTATAAATTATTTCCTTGTCCTATGAAACCAGAAAAATTGCAACAATGGTTTTGGAGAGTCACTCAAGAGAATAAGGAATGTTTTGCTTGAAAGTACAACTGGATGTTATCTGCCAGTATTTATGTCTTGGAGGACCAAAGTTCCTCTGCTACTCTCTGGAAATGTGAACTGCAGGTAGAAAATCAGATTATCATTGTCTTCATTCCCTCTAAGCATAAATCCAACTGAAAGTTAAGCACCTGGAACTTGAATGGCTGTGTTAAATTGAAGTCCATTGTCTTAACTTACGAAGAACATTAGGAACTTCTCTGATGTTTTCCTTTGACCCTTGAGGTTACCTGGGTGCAAAATTTCATCTATTGCCAAGTCCCTGAAAGACCTCAGTCTTGGTTCAGGAGCTGTCTCTCTCTCAGGCTGGAATGTTAGAGAGCCTGCCCTGCTCTTGGTGCCTGCCCCAGCAAACAGAGTGGACTCTGCAAAGTCTGCAACAGGCACAGCACCCTTTTGCACCTGAAAAAAAAAAATCTGTATCATACAGATCTCCTCTGTCCTGAGGGATGTCAGGTCCACCCAGCTGCAAGCAGTGCTTCAGCAGCAAGCTCTCACCTGCCTTTTGAAACTGTTTCCTGTGCATAAAATAATTAAAAATTGTCATTGTTTTAGAGAGAAGGAGTGGAAGGGGATGAGGCTGTGAGTGTTGTTCTGGAGATGGTGCTTTGTGAGGGCTGTGTGTGGGTACTCTGCACCTGGGGTTTCCTGTGGCCTCACAATAGCATCTGCTGGAAGTTGTAGGCTCTGCTGCATGAGGTCAACACATAGAGGTCATTCATTGCCAAAGAGAGGTTATTTCCATTCTGAGCATTGCACTGGACTTCACTGCTAGAAAGATAAAGACAGCTTAAGCTCTCCTGAGATTTGCGTAGTTGTTAACATGTCCTGTAAGCAGACTCTACCTGGAGAACATGGAAGCAGGGCTGACAATTGAATTTTTAGGACAGAAACTGTGTTAATACATCTTCACTGATGTGCTGGAGCTCCCAGACAAAATCAAGAACAGAGCAAACATTATTTCAATGGTTTCTAATCTAATTTCTTTGCAGCATGTGACCACAGGTACCACCTTGTGTGAAACCCAAACCTTGGCAGTTACATTTGAGTGCTGTTGGTACTGTTTGGAACTGCAAAGCACCGCATGAGTTTCTGTATGTGCATGGGTTTGGATGTAGATCGTGCCAAGGGGTTGTCAGTTCTGACTTTTATTTTGGACCTTCATACAGCTCCCTAACAAAACTAGGTTATTACACTGAAAATGTGGCCACCTATGGTATGTTTGTAGCTGAACTTCCTGCTCACTTAGGTGCTTGCAGGAAAGGAATTGGGTATTTGCAGGTTTTCCCTCATCATATAAATGCACCAGCTGCTCACAGAGCCTGCTTAATCTCCAGGTGATTTCAGGTGTCCAAGCAATTCCAAAGACCATGGAAGTGCATGGATGCTTTCAAATTTCTTGTAGGAGTTACAGTGCCTTTTAGCCATGGCTGCATGCCATGGTTTCCTTGACACCAAAGAAAGGGTCCTGTGTGAAAACAGCTTGAAGGACAGCAACTTTTCATTCAGAGACAGTTGGACACAAGTAAATTGTTGAAGCTATTTAGCAGCTTTGTAAGAAACTGTGATGTGATTTAATGAAACAAGAAATAAACCTTTGCTATGGTATGTGTTTGTGACAGAGGTGTATAGGGCACCCAGGTCAACTTCGCAGCATGTGCTGAGCTAGCAAGGTCTGATCAGGCAGCTTAAAACTACCCTGGAAATGTCTGCATTCTCCTGCTGTCATACCGGTCCATATACAGACATACTGTTAAATGATGACATATATATTTAATTGAATTTCTTTCACTCGCATCAAATGCTGTGTTGCATAGTGATCAGAATTGGTGTGAGTGACTTTCTGGGAACATGAAAGGAAATAACAGGGAAGTGAGAATGGACATGAGTTGGAGAATATCGCAGTTTCTAATCGCACAGCCATACAATCCAGTAACTCCTTGGGTTGTTGTTTTATGACTTTACGGACTCGCTGGTGTATGACTTTGGAGTTTGTCCCTGTGCCTTCTCTGCAATGATGAAAACCTACTTGTCTCAATTTGTTTCACACACCACAACTTTTCTCCCTAAAATCTGATGTAATCCTTGACCGCTGATCTGTAGAATCCTACAATAATACTTTTATGATAATATTTCCTATTGAACTGACCATTCAAAGGACTTAGGAACTGCAGAGTGCTCCTAATTAACTTCTGTGAGACACTGTTTATTCCATTTGTCTTTTTTCTTTCATTTTTTGGCACCTGTTTGTCCTCATCCTCTCTTCTCCTCCTCACTAATTATAGAAAGGGGAAATAAAAATCTAACCTTGATGGAAATTCATTAATATTAAAATATTCCCCAGATGAGCCTGTAAATCTGTAAGCTGCATAGTTTGTCAGTACCTGACTCAAGAGTTCACCTTTGGAGTGAATGCAGGTCTGCAGTGCAAATTAATAATATTTTCTTGCATATTTAAATTTATTTTTTAACTTAGAAACCTGAACAAAATTTCTGGTTTTATGCTGAGAATTGGTAGGGATGAACTGTACCAATCTTAAGGCAAAATGAATAAATAACTTCTAAGGAATTGTAATGTGTATATGTCCTTTTGACAAGAACTCAAAGTTATTTGCTACTGTTATTATAATCATTATTAAATATACATGTAACACTGTACAAATACAGCAGGTACAGAGGTCAGTGTTCTTAAACTAAGAATTAGACAGTAGTATCCTTACTCTTGGGACTTTTCAAGATTATATTTCTTTAAGACTTCTTGAGTAATAAGAGGTGGACATTTGACCCTTTGCTATAGATCTGCCAGCATTTCTTTTGATTAAAAAATATAAATTTAATAAGAAAAAATACAAACAAAATAACCCAACTGAAATTGCATTCTGAATTATTTAGAATTGCACAGGAGATGAAAGCTGCTTAGAAATCTCCAGGTTGGAGATAATGCATCGTGATCGATAAATGAATACTGTCCTTCCTAAACCCAAATATATTTGACATACATTATTAAAAAGGTATAAAATTGTCTGATTTCATTATCAATGCAAGGTTATGCTATAGCTGACGCACATAGCTGAGGAAGGTCATGCAGTACAAAGGTTTCATACTTTTTATTTTTAAATTATTTTAAAAGATTGTAGAAGACCAGATTTTGATCTTCAGTTTCCCTTCAATCTTTCTGTCTCAGTTAAGTCCTTCTTGTACTTTGGAGAGAGATGTGGGATTGGAGGGGTACTAAACAGTTCTTAAATTTGAGAGTGCTTGGGAAGTATGTCTTCATAAAGACCATCCCTTACAGACACTCCTTCCATTACAAGGAAAAGGCAGATGAAAAATAAGTGTTGATGCAGCACTTGCATTGTTCATGCCTCAGTGTGTTCATATCAACACACTACATTTTTTAAATTTGCAAGCTTTTCTTTAGCAGCTCCTTTTAAACAACTTCAAGATGCCTCGGTTGGTTGGGTTAAGCTCCTTCTAGCACTTTCCATATGACATATTTTCCTCCCTGAAACACTCTGCTCATTCCCTTTTATATCTACCCTCATCTCTTCTTAATAGGGACTGTAAATGTCAGTATGTCTTGCTGATAATTTGCTGTTTAAGGCTACCTGACTGGAGCAAAATTCTAATACTTGTTATGACACAGTCTTCTTATTTCATTGACTTTGCTCCTGTCATCAGCTAATTTGCTTTAAAGCTATTTTTGCAGTAATATGAAATACCTGTAGATATTTCTAAAGTTTTGGATGTATTTTCAACTCTTTTGTCTTGCAGTAAGTTCACAGATTCAGCTGTAATGGGAATCCTACTGTGCCAGCATTTCTTGACATAACTGTGCCCAGACAGGCAGCGCCTGCCCTGAAGACATAGCCTTGTGAGTACAAATAAGAAAGTTATGGGATGCTGAACTTACTCAGAGGATGGTAGTTCATTATTTTGAAAAAAGATCACAGGTTGTATGGCTTAGGTGCAGCTGGAACTCTGATGGGCTCTGTGCATCATTTAAAGGTTTCCATCATTACAGGTTACTGTTACTTTACAGGTCGTATCTTGTAGTTTTGCTTGATCTTTTACTTTCTCTGCCAATCTGTTGGAAGTCCATGTTTTTACTGCCCCGAAATATATGCTTTTTCTTTAGTTGAACTGTTTGGAGGAATACAGTGGAATGAGAGTAGAGGAATACTGTATGTCTTTGTAATTTAAAAGAACTTGTTCTATGCAGAAGAGGTATAGCTGTTCTGTATTTCCCACTGTTCAAATATCGTAGATACGTTACTTAATTTTTTCACCGACTTTTTCTAAGTTGCATTATAATCTGCACTACTGTGTCTCTTACTGCCAGCTAGTTTACAGAGAAGTTCCGTGGAGTTCAAATGCATCTCTGGAGAATAAATAGACCCTCTTCTAATGTGGGCAATAGAGTTTACCCTCTTCTCATAAACTCCAAAGCAGTGGATTTACTTGAGTCTTCCAACTATGGAAGTACTTGCTGTTGTATGTCATTCCAAGAGAGACTGTCTTGAGATTCCAGTACTTCATAATCAAGCAAGAAATATTGAGTACTGTTTTCCTTACGAGTAACATGATCCTTTTATAAACCTTCCTTCTTAACTTTCATGTCAAGTTTTGCATTTTGAAGCTGTGCCTGTTAGGCAATTTGACTCCGACATTTCCTTTCTCTTTTTTTGTTTGTTTTCCGCAGAGCGTAAATCTTGTGAACTTCTCTAAAAGCTCCGATTTCCAGGTCTCTTTTAGTGACAGTTGACAGACTTGTAAATCTTATCTAGGATGTTCACACATAAACTTAAAAAGCAGGCAAAATTGAAACTTTTAAAGCTTCATACTTTACAGTGAAATTAATAGGTACAGTGAAGCCTTTTGCAGATTTTAAAGTGTTTTCACTTCCTATGTGATGTGTGAATTTTCCAGAATTGTTATAAATAACTATATCTGTGTTAAAATTTTCAAAGAAATTCAATAAAATAAGAACAGATATAGAAACATATCTTGTAATACTGTTATTTTTTTATTAGTGTATGGAAATCGATGCTCACTGTGTTATAAAAAAAGATTATCAAAAGAACACAAGAACCATCTACAGGTTTGTGTATGTATATACAGCATTTCAGGGGAGATGGAGAACTTATAAAAAATGGTATCTCCACCATTATCTTGCTTCATCACTTGTCAACGCCAGCAGTGGTCTTTATGTTCTTGTTGTTAGGTGGCCAGGCCACTTTGAGTATCTTGTCTTTTGTAGGCTTCTTGTATCCTTACAGGCTCCTTGTATCCTTGTAACGATCTAGTTTGCTGGAGGATGAGGTGAGGCTGGAATTGTCTCTTTAGACTGGTAAAAGTCTGTTGAAAGTCAGTCAAAATGGTGCAATTTAGTTAAGTATAATAAGATATTTTTATTATTTTTTTTAATTCTATTTAACTATGCAGATTTAAAAAACATTTATCATAACACAATGTTTAGATTTTTCTTAATGCTTTAGGTAACATTTATTAAGTTTTACAGGGATAGTATTATTAATAGAAATACCAACACTAGCAGAAATAAAGAAAAGATGCATCTTTCTATTATCAGCTTGCTCCTTTAAAATACTTTTAATTGTTCCATCTTCTCAGTAGTCACTGCCATCATCTAAGCCAAACATAAATACAAAAGAAAGAATAAGCAGCATGCACTTACCTTTTCCCCCTAATTTATTTTGTGGTTCCTTTTTATAGTTGTGCATCCTACTGTTTATTTTTTATGTATTATTGAAACTGTGAAGTCATTGCTAAGTATGTGAATGATACCAAATTTCAAATGTCATGGGTAAAATTAATTAAGTGTTTTTACCAGAAATAATGATTTCCAAGATACTTGGCTGTTCCAAGGCCACGGCCCTTGCTGGCAATAGAATGCAGCAGCAAATTGAAAGAAACCAGTGATTCAACATTAAAACTCCAGAAAACCTGAGAAAAAACACACTTCAAGCTTGCAGCAGTAGTATGTGCACATAAGTTCCTTTCTTTTTTTTTACTAAAGTTTAAGAAGATTTGGAGCAGATCTTGTATAAAATATATCCTGTTCAGAATGCAGACACTGTAATCCTTATCTCTGTCAAAATTAATCCCAATCCTATCATTCATTAATCGACTATGTGAACCGTAGAATAAGATTGCCATGGTCTGTATTCCTCCAGCTTTGCCTACCACTGGCCAGTCAGCAAGAGAGCATTAGGTAGATGGACCCTGGTGAAACTCTTCCTAAATTACTCAAACCAAGGGGAGTGTGCAGTAGAGGAAGATTTTGTCATTGTGCATTTCTGGTCTGTATCAGCTGCTTTATAAAAGTAAAATAAGCTCTAGAGGTTCAGTCCCTGGAAAGCTGTCTGACTCCGGTAATCCATCATTCTACTTGCCTATCTCTATATAGGACCATGTATTTTTGATATGTGAATGCTGTTGGAAATATATTCTAGGAGCTGAAATAAAATGAGAGAAAGATCTCAGTACAGGACTAAAATGAACTCTTGGGTAAGGATAACTTAATTTCTGTGAATGGTGTTGCTTTCTGCTCTTGTCTTTCACCTCTTGCAATGCATAGGTATAATTGGTTGCTTTTAAAAATTGCTGCTGTCATCAAGGGCTCATAAATGCTGGCAAAATATCCCTCTTAGGTTCCATTGTTCTAAGACTGAGACCAAGTCTGGCAAATCTGTCCACATAGCTAAACCTTGCCCAAATTCTGTGTGAACTGATAGCTCTGACCTGCACCTGCTTGCTTTCTGCAATGATTTTATGTGGTAATCAGAATTGCACATAATTTTCCAGATGAGCTTTCAGTAGCATCTTTGCTATTGCCAGGGTGCCTTTCCATGATTTATGCTTCATTCCCATGTTTGCCCAGCGTAGTGCTTCTTGGTACTGGACAGATGGTTTTATTATTTACAGTCACCACAAGATCTGCTGTATGATTTCTGTATTCAGCAGCGTTTTCCATGTTTATTTTTAGTACCCAGATTATTACCTTGCTTCTGCCAGCACTGGGCTGTCTGTATCCACCCGTAAACAAAATCTACTCCCATCGCTATGTGGTTCTGTGGTATTTTACTATTTTTGTGTTATCGTTAAAAGTAGTCATTCTGGAAACTGAACACTTCTCTGCCTCATTTGTATACCAGATAATTCCAACATGATGACCCAGCAGCTTTCCTTTAGATGCTTATTTTCTCTCTAACATTTAGCTGTTTGCCAATACCTTTGGCCTTGCCTAAATACAAGAATATTTTAATTTATCCGTGGCAGTTATTTTTTTCTGCTTTATACTTGCATGATATATACAGCTTTTTAAAAAAGTACAAATAGGACTCACATGATTGCCCCCCACCCTTTTTTGTTTTTGAATAATAAACTAGTTAGATAAACTAGAAAAAGTAGGTTGTATTCTCCACTGGAAAATCTGTGTCACTGATCAAGTAATGTGGTTCTGTATTTGTATTCCCACAAATATTTTCTCTTTTAATATCAGTTTCTCTCTTAACATTTGGGGTTCTTCTGTAGTACAAAATCCAGTTAGAGCACTGTCATCACTTGAAACAGATAATGTGATTTAGTCTGTTAGTGTAGATAGGTACCATGTTATAACACTGCCCTTGAGTCAAGTTATGTTTTAGACATAAAAATAGGATGGTTAGGTAACATGGTTAAAATGTGATTTGGTTATACCTCAGTTGCAAAACATTTTTAGCCTGGGCAGAATATTTTTGTGGTACTCAGGTAGAGTGTTCATTTTTGCAGCAGAACTGACTCACAAACTGAGGCTAGAATAGCAGCTACCTTACAGTCTCTGTGATTTTTCGAACAAACATATCTATAAACTGCTTGTTTGCTTCTGCAAATCCTCTGAAAATTCTCTTTTAGTAGCATTTATGAGTCCTCATATCCTCAAAAATAAATTTCATCTACATCTGATGTACACTGTAGCCTTGTTCCATCTACTGTAGTTTTCTGCATGGAGTGGAAATTAATTACACTTGAATAATAGCTATCCACCACATACCTTGTCTTCTAGAAGAGGCCTCTGTAAATCCAGCTTTCTCAGTAGTACAAAGGTCACAGGTTGTTTTATAAGTAACCTGGAATATACTAGTAATTGAGAAAGATGTAGAACTAACATCCAAGTACACTATCACTGGAAATGATCAAAGAAATGAAGTAGCTCTCCTCTTTTATTTCTGTATTTTGTATGTTTAATTCTTATGCTAAGAACCTTCATTTCCTAATTCTGTCAGACTCTGAAGTCTTTATTTAATGAGTATTTGCAATGACTTGAATAAATTGCTACTCGCAGTACTCCCCCAGAATTACTGTTCTTCATCAATAGGAAAATACTGTCTCACTAGATACTGGTACATGTTTGTTGGACTGAGATCATGAAGCACTTGCAGTCACCTTAGAATTTATTTGATAAATACACTATTCCAATTAGTAACACTGATATGTCTTATAAAAAGTTGAAAGAACTCCAATCCATATCAACTACAGGAGATCAATGCCTTTTCCTGAGAAATTCAGCAGTCTGGAGTGTTAGCAATGATCAGCAGTAACAAGAGTGCTGGAAAGTGGGAAGGCAATGTGAGGATTGGGTTAGGGAAGAACAGTGGGAACTCTAAGGATTTAGTTGCCTCTTTGGATTTTGTGTGAGATGAGATGCTTGTAGACAAACCTTTTTTTCAGCATGAGAAATAAAGCCCTGAAACTTGGCTCTTGCTGCAGGAGTGCGAGGCTGAAATTTCTGTCCTGCTCTGACCAGGCTTGGTGCAATTCATGAGCAATAGGTGATGGAACAAGTGAGCAGAGTTGTGATGCATTTCGTATGATAACAGCAGGCCTCTATCTTTTAGCTTTTTTCCTCTCTGCAATATGCTCACAGTCACCAGTCTTGCTGCCTCCAAACCTGGGTTTTGTAACAGGCTTCTGAGCAAGTGTTGATACAGCAGCATAGACACACATGCATCAGCGGGTGTCTTCATAGTGTGGCTTGAGGTACATCTTAGCTGACTTCAGTTTTTTCCTTTGGTTTCCTGTGTGAGATGGATATTTTAAAATATATTTCTGACCTGCTCTAGCTCCGAAATATGGTTCCAGGTCTTTATTTTCAGTTGAGACATCCAGTTAACTCGTGTTCGTCATTGGATGTGCCTGTCTTTTGATCTCATGTTTTTGGCTTTTTATCTGAGCACCATGATTAGATTGCTTTTTGAATGAAATCCAAGTCTTCTGTGCTGCACTTGACAGTTTCCAATAAGACTACATTTCTGATTCATGGATACTACAGCTATAAAATTTGGCACAGGATAATTTTCCATAGCGGTAAACAAAATGAAAATCCAGAAGTCAAAAAGACTCATATAGGCAAAGGTTGATGCCCCTTGTGCTCTTTTTATTTCTTTTCTTTTTCTATTTTAAAGGGATTTTCAGAACTCAGCTTCCCTGTTACGTTGCACTACATCTCAGTTTCATTTAAGTACAGAAAATACCTTTTCATTCATTCAACCATGAAGCTATTGCTGTTACAAATGGATTTTTCTATAAACATCATCCCATGTAGTCAGACCTGGATCACATCAAAACAATCTGCTTGAAAAGAGCCCTTATAATGCTGCCTAACCTTTTGTTTCTCCTTTGCCATTAGAAGCTCCTCTACTTATTAAGTGCCTCAATAAGAAGTCCTTCTAAATCCTCAAATCTTATGTGTCTTTATATCTTTTTTTCAGTGCACAGTTTGCAACTTCATCTGCCTCTGATGTCTGTTTTGATATAGCTAGAAGTGTTTCATAGTAACATCCACAGTCTGTCCAAATTATCCATCCTCTCCATTCCTTTTGATGGCTGCTTACATCTTCTGCCATACTTCTCCTTGGATAATTTCAGTAGCTTTTCACAACTCCTCTTCTGCCTGAACCACAGATCTCTTTTTTATTTACCAGCCTTTTTATTCTTTTTCTTCTTTTCTCTCTGTGATCCCTGTAACCAACATCTCTTTTCAGTGACACACTATAATCCAAGTGGTATCCAATCTAACAGTTTGCGGCTGTGGAAATGCTTCTTTTCCAATTGCAAAATGTGGTACAACATCCAGACAGAGCTGCTTTGCTTTGAGATTAAGCACTACTTCCAGTAATTTAAACTTTTCTTTGAAACTAACAGGAAGAGTGAGCACTGTCAGAAAATGGGGTATAGTTGAGCAAAACTAATCTTGGAAGCAAGAATTAATGTCTAAGGTAAAAAAACCCAACCAAACAAACAAAGAGCCTTTATTGTGTTTTACCCTTTGTCTTGTTTGGTAGACACTGCAGGTTGTCAGGGAAGAGGACATTGTGGAGGCTGTTTCAGCTGGCTGTGCTGAGGTCAGGAGCTGCAGCCAAGGGCTGTGACTTAGGGTCAGTAAACCTGGGTCAGTAAACTCAGGTGTTCCCAGTAAACACCAGCTGCACAAATGAGCCACATTTGGAATGAAAGCTGCAAATGGCCATGGCAAGCATGGGTCTTGCTTATTATTTACAGCTCTGTTTAAAGTGCTAAATTTTGAGCAACTGGAAGGGTAGTAATAAATAAGAAAGAAGAATGGAATTACAATACAGAGATTTTTTTTTTCATTAAAACCTGTTAGAAACTTGAAAAGTGACATCTGCCTTCCAAACTAAGATACCAGAGTTGTCCATTTCTATTAAGAAAATTTAATAACTCTTTGTATGTGAACTTGCTTCTTGGCCTGTCACTTAACATCTTTCTCTTTATCCTTAACTATGGGAATTAAACAAATGGAGTAAAACTTGCATCAACCAATTCAGCGGAAGTTCTTGCCAGCTGCTACCATGTTACTGAGTAATATATCATCAGGACTGTAGTGCATTTGTAATGATGTATTGCACTGATGCATTCTTAGAGGAATTGTATTCTTTGATATATTAGTCAATACTGGTCCTCAGAAGGAAAATATTTTGAAAAATCAAACTCCAAATTCTTATTTTTAAAGCTATCTATAAATGCACTGTAAATGGAGGATATTGATGGCTCGTGTTCTTATGTTATCTTTCTGTGTGTGAAAGTCAATACACCAGATGAGTTGTGAAATCACCAGAATGTGTTCTGCACATTTTCCTTAGTACAGGCTTCAGTAGAATAGATATGAAAGGAAATAATGGTAGAAGAAGAGAGGAAAGCATCTATCTTCACCGAGCTAAAGGAAAGGACAGAGAGAAGTCCCTTGCAAGTGAAGAATGATGCAGTTTTGAGCCAAATTCATATGTTTGGGGGACTGCTCTCATGGAAGATCCTTCCAGGATTTAGACTTGAGAATAGTATCAGACTGTGTAATGGTCCTTTTAATTTTCTATTTAGGTGATTTTTCAATAGAAATACCCATAACATACTGTCATCATCTGTCCCCCCTATCTCTAATTAACATCCTGTGATGATGATGACAATTTTAGGCTGTGGCACAACGTTGTTACTTATCTAGGTAATTGCTATACCTATTGATACGTCTATTAGAAGCAAAATGGAAAGAGATAAAAGAAGCTTAATTTAAAACAGTTATTAGCTCATGTTGAGTGGATATGAATGTGACGTATGGGTGAACAATTACAAGTGTCAGAAAGTACACATAAATGTGTTTTGTTTACCATTCTTGAAACTCTTGTTTGTACTTTTTTCTGATTTTCAAGGATAGACAAAAATGGTTTTTACTGTGTAGAGACAGGAATTTAACCTTCAATATGCAAAGCATTCTTGAAACTCTTGTTTGTACTTTTTTCCGATTTTCAAGGCTAGACAAAAATGGTTTTTACTGTATAGAGACAGGAATTTAACCTTCAATATGCAAATTAACAAGCATCATGACCTTATTAAAACAAAGTGCTATTCCTCCATTCTTGGCTCTTTAAAAAAACTCAGTTTAAACAAGACTAACAAAATGTTCCTCTGTGGTGATTTAGGCAAATAAATAACTTAGTACATGACTAATCTCATCTTAGGCAAAAATCTTTCCTATTGAGCCAGTTTTCAAATACATTTCTTAATTGGCAAAGATATATATATGCTTTTTCTAAGTTGTGTAATAGCTAGTGAAAAAATGGGGAAACATGAAATATCAAAGATGATAAATATTTGTGAAGTGCAAAAAGGTTAAATTAACATTTATTTGTGATTTTTAAGCCAACATTTTTACAGTGATTTGATAACTATGAATGAAGATTTATAAGCCTTTCTTGTTATTAAGCATTTTGCAGTGCAGGGCTCCTTTTGCAAGCTGGTTCTTTGCCAACACCAATGGTAGCTGCCTTAGTGTTTGCATACCAAGTGTTATACAAAGCTGCAAGGTTCATACCTTGGAGATGGTGATGTAGAGTTTCCATATTTGATGTCTCATCAGTTTGAAGAGCATGAAAATGAGCTTTCACACTGTATTTTGAGCCACACAATGTTAAATAAGTGAAAAAAAAAGCTATATCTGCATATTTATTTTGCAGTCATAAGACCCTGGTTGAATATAACAGGTACTTAGGCTGCAAAACTGTAATTTTATTGAAAACAGTTTTCATATGTCTGTTCTTCAGTAGATGAATCTGAACCTACATCCTGGATCCACAGTAGCCTTCTCACAGACAGGAAAGGTCAGGTCCAGAACTAAATTGCAGTAATCCATCTGCCTTCAAAATCATACTGAAATGATCCATCTGCTTTCAAAATCCGTAATGAAATGGACAATGGTTCAAAATTACACAACTTTTCTATTTCTGGGGCTTAATATATAATGTTGAGAAAGTTGAAATCAAAAATATATTGGGCTCTGCTGTGGACTGAAAACACTAAGGTTTACCTACCTATGTCAAGTCAGTCTGCATTTGCATGTAAATTATTTATTTCAGAAGAAGCAGAAAGGGAAAAATAAGTTTCTATGGTCAAATCGAAGTTTGGACCTTAGAAGCTGCCAATATTTTGCAGTTTGACTACAGCAAATGTCATGATCCTATATCGTAAGCCAGTTTTCTATATGTTCTCTGCAGCTGACACAGTCCTTTCTGTTTTGTGGAAATAAAGAAAAGCATGTCTGATACCCGATGGAAACAGGGGCAAGAAAAATAAGAAGCTGCATATTTGATACAGTTCTGACATGACAAAAGCAGTTACACTTTGCAAAATTTTTAACTAGTATATTATAAGACATAGTACATATATGTAGTCTGGAAACCCACGTGTGGTAAGTCAGGAGGAGTTTCACCTTTCTAATTGATCTGTGTTGTCTCAGAACCCACAGCAGCCTGTTGCAAAAAGAACTTCTCATCAAATTGCCCTTTTCGTTCACTGCTTTCCTTGAATTTCATGGAATTATCACCTCCTGGACATAGAAATCAGTTACAAACCTCAAACAGTTCCTCAAATTGGAATGAAAAACCTCAGAAAAATACCTGAGATGAAAGTGAAATAAATCTCCTCAATTCATACGAGTGTTTTGCTTTAGTTGTCCAAGAATATTGTCACTCACTTTTGACACTCTCGTGGTTGCTATAATCAGTGTGATTACCAAATTGAAGTGTTGCTTTACAGAAAAAGTCTGAGAAATTTGTCAGAACTGTCATTCTTGCAAAAAGTTTCGGCTTGGTAGCGTCAGCATTTTCTGAGGAAAGGATTTGTAGAAACAAAAAAATCCTGACACCAGATTTATTAATGTTTTCCCTCAGTACAAGCCAACAGGAAGAAAATTGTGATTCAGAGAGATGTATTTGAGACACAGTGGTTCTCAAGCTATCCCCGAGGACAGTGTAGTTCTGCACTAGCATACGTCTCTTCAAAAAATCCTAATGCAGCTGCTAACATAATGGGTCACTTTTTTCTCTCACCTGAGGAACCACTACAGAGTTTTTACCCAGTAATAATGAAATTAATCTTGGTAAAACTGAATTTTTCTTCTATTTATTACTAAACTGATAGCTTAAATAATTTTTGAACTAAAGTAACGAATTATTTTAATCTTCTCTTTTCTATTTTATTTACCACTTAGCAGATGGGATGCAAAGAAATTCATCAGGTTAAAAGAAAAAAACTACATCCCTGATCAATGTTTATCTTTCTGTTTAATTTTGAAATTATCTTTAGTGTCTTGGCTCTCCAAAGCAGATGGGGTGTAGGCTTGCTGTAAATCAACCTTAAAGTAGCTGTCTCTCTCAATGCTTTGAGTTGTAAAATGTAGGTGCTACTGGGTTTGTATGGAGTCCACAGTGCATCTTTCCCAGTTCTGCTGTCTATATTAACTTTTCACATTGCTGTTTGTATTTTCAATGTGACTTAATTTGGTTTTCCTAATAACTAAAAATGTGATCCTATGTTATTTGCTAAATATTTCACTCATTTCTGTCACCCCATCTGTTGTGGTGCCTGAATGTGCAGTGTTTACCCCCCTGCCTTTATCTGAAGCTCTTTTAATTCTACTGTTTTCTCACCAAGCAGTTGTGGTCATTGCCATGCCAAAGTAGCAAACGAGCACCATCCCAAATAAATCAGCAAATTCTCTGCTATTTAACAATGCCAGAAGATGACAGCAACCTATACAGCACAGGACACACAAATCTGAACATGCAGCTAGATCCGTCCCCTAAGGTTTTTATGAATTTACCAATTTTAATATTTTTGTTGTTAATGTAGCTTGTAATAAACTTCTGCCTTTTTTTTTTGTCATCCTGTTTTTAGCGTTTTTAATGTAGCAGTAAAATAGTTTCTATAATTTGCAGTCTGAAAACCACACTGGAAAAGGAAGAACCAACCTGTAGATGGATTACATGAATAACTAGGGACAGAACAGTCTGTGAGTTGTACAAAGTTGCCCGTCTCCTGATTTTGCCAGGAGCTCATAATTCAATGATCTGCCACAATAAAAGAAGCATATATAAAAACTTTGATCAAATAAGTAAGAATTGTTCTTTGTTTCTGGCAGACAATGCAATCCTTAGATTGTATTTAACTTCGTCATTTTGCTTTTGTTACTGTTGTGCCTTTGGGTCAACTTTGAACTTGATGGCAAAGTTTCTAATTCACTATTTTTGGATTCCTGAAGTTGCACAGTAATGTTTCTTCATCATGTCAACAAAGTCATCAGTTTTGTAAGTAGGTCTCCATTTGGTATTTTTAGGAAGGGCTCCATATGTGCAATATCACTGCTAGAACATATCAGGAAATAAAACTTCAGTTCAGATCTGAAATCATCACCTTTGAATTTTGGCTGGATTAAATAAAAAGATTCCTTTACCTGTAATTTCCTGTGAGTACCTTGCTAGTGTTTTACCAGTAGGCAGAGAGCATCTTGAATGGCTGTAATTTTACCAAAACTGGAAAAATTACAAAACAAGAAGTAAATTTTGATTTTTGTAAATATAAGAAGCAGGAATAATATTAAATAATTTGGGGGAAGAAGTCACAGCTTTGGGGTAGATGTAAGGATGAAATTTACCAGATCTGCAGCAAAATGATATGAATCAGTCCTTTGCGGGCAACGTAGGAACAGGGAGTATGGGGGCAGGAAATACAAGGAAAAGTGCTCAGCCACCATGAAAATGGGGTTGAGCTGCTATAGTTTTGCTATTTTTTCATTGTAATTATTCAACCATATTTTAAAACAAAGTCTTTGGGTTTTTTTAACTTTTGTAGCTTTCTTTGAGGAAAAAAATCATACTATTTTTTACTAACAGAAAGCCTCATGCTGACTTTCCTCTCTTTTTCCAAAGGTTTACCTGTTTTTACTTGCTCGTGCATTGAGCCAATGTGCAGGGAGAATTAATATATTAGATATACCAAGCCAGCTCATTTTTCTTCTGTCACTTTTGCCATGATTAATGATAGTGAAACTGTGTTTAACTCTGTTCCAAGTGACACTTCTGGTATTGCTCAGTGCTTAGATTTTTTGAGTCTGTTATCATTAACTAAAAATAAATTCAAGTTAAACTGCAAAGGCAGATAAAACTATTCTCTCTCTTGTTTATTCTTGTTTTGTCCTTTTGGAGTGACTGCATTTGTGCATTCAAATATTTTGAACATTTCCTGCAACCGTAAAGATTATGCAATTAAGCAGTATTTAAGCTTACTGTATTTTACAAATATAGGATGATGTATTGATATATTCTCTAAGTGGACAGTTTCAAACTCATAATTGTTAATGCACTAAAAGAGCTCTAGGCCCTGAGGTGACTGGGAAATGAAAATCTGTCTCCCATCTGATAAACCAGCTTTAAAGAGAATCAATACCTAAATCTATCACATCCTTTTGTAGCAATATGCTGCCCTATAACACTGCACAAAAACCAGCCAGGAAGCCATTAAGTACAGGAACTATTTCTAACCAGGTTTCTCGTAAACCAGAAAAAGAGTCGGGGTGGGGAGGAAGGATGGAAAGGGGTTGTTGATAGCATTGCAATGAAAGAATTTCAAGGCTCAGAGTGCCCTTAGATTGAATGTGGATCCCCTCCTTGAAGAAGGTCCTCTGCCTCCCCAAGACATCTCTGGCTCCATTGATAACCTTTAGATCCTCTCAGGATGTTAACAAATAATAATTATTGCTGATTTTTCCCTTCTTTTCTTTCACATGAATGTGAAATGATTTTAAATTGTATTCCTGCCAGCCGGTGGAAGTAGAAATTCCCACCACTGATGAGTAGGAAAGTGAGCATTTGCAGTATTTATATAGACAGTACTGAAAAGCCTTGAGTGGAGTGCTCAGTAGGTGTACACTTGCAGTGCTCCTCTTAACAAGACCATGGTAGATTGATAGATATTATCTTTAGTGAATATTTACAGCACATCATGAGTCTCTCCTGGTTTTGAGTTGCTGTAAAGTAAAACTACCTGTTATCAAAGCACATTATTTCATAAGCAACCTGCCCATCAACCTGCTAGAAAGAGGGGAAAAAAATGCATTATTAATTCATCTTGGTAATACTGTGTGAAAACTGTTCAGCCACTGTGAAACTGCTCATCCACTAACAGGCAACAAGAAAATTTGAATTATTAATGTGTATTATTAATTCTACCCAAAATCCCTTAAAGGGAAATGAAAGGTTTCAGCATTTCTTTTGAAGAGATTTTAGAGTGGTGAAACCGGTATATGCATAGCAGCTGTCTACAGCATATTAAAAAAAACATAAATAATGAATGAGTTATGGAGCTTCATCCCACAAGAAAAGCAAAATATGCATTGTTAATGTATATTATTTGTATTAAATTAAATCCCAAGAAGGGTAATTTTTGGAACTGGAGAGTGACTGTCTTTGGCAGACTTACTTGAATAATCAATGGACAAAATGAAATCATATATCATCAATGTGGTTTATCTGTCTTAACCAGCTTGGCTTTGAGAATTTCAGTCCTGTTTGAAAGTTGATTTGACTCAGTGGAAGTTACTGCTTGTGTTGTAGTGATGAAGAGTCAGAAACGGAGTATGGTGCGTTAAGTCATCCCCACACCAAGTGCTGCCTGTGGGGCCAGGGGTGTATATTGCTGGAAGAGGAAAGAAGGGGAAGAAAAACCATGCAAATTGGCAAACACTTTGATTGATTGTCAGACTGACAGAAAACTCAGCTGTTTGTTCTATTAAAAGTGGCCAGCTGTATATTTTTTTCTTTAATGACAAGATACAGGAAAATACATAGGAAATGTGGAAGTTGATGTAAAAGATGAAGGGTAAAGTGATATACCAGTTGGACTTCATCCTTCATTAGTTCATGCTTTTGCTCCAAAAAGCTTTTGCATTTTCCCTGTGGTATAGGGATGTGCCTTTGGCTTTAGTCAGAAAGCAGAAACAAACGTGCACAAATGTCCTATTTATGGCGTCTTTGAAACTGTAGAGTACGTAGCCCAAGAGCTTCAGCAAAGCTATTAAAACTATAATCTATGTCAAATATGCTAGGTCAAGAAAATAAATTAGATACATTTTATGTCACAGAGTCTCTTGGTTTCAGGTCACTGAGCCAATCTCTTAAAACGTGATACATATTTAAGCGCATTTTATAGGATTTGAACATATTATCAGATGCACTCTGCAGATCAAGCCTAACTTAAGTTGATGGTTTACCAAATCTTAGTGTTTTTATTGAATGTCTAATCTGTTCTGTCAACAGGAATTTTGAATGGATAATCTTAAAGGCTTTTGGTCTGATATTCAGAAACCTAAGGGTGGCTGCATGTAAAGCATTTTTTCAAAGTGTGATTGCTGCACTAACACTGGACTCAGTGGCAGCTGGTGCAGGTGCTTGGCTTAAAACCCTCCTAGAAGTATATGTGAGTAGGCCTGTGTAAAGCCCAGGTAACAACTGCACGGACTGATTCGTGTAGTTACTCATGTGCAGAGGAATGAGTTCCTAGGTCTGGAGAAGTGGACATCTGCTCTGGAACACCTTACTATCTAATACCTGGGTATGACTCTTCACTCAGCATTAACTTTGCTATAAAGTGGTTCTGTTGATCTAATAAAAGGATTGTTTTGAGGGTGAATATGGCCTTACCCAGCCTTGTGAACTTCTTACTCATCTGCATAGTTCCAGAGGATCTATCTTTCTGTCTATGGTACTTTCATGGTTGTCATCCACACTGGGTGAGTGCTTGCAGTCTTCAGTGCATTTGTCCTCTCAGCCTGAGCAGACCAAGGCACAGGAGGAGTAAATGGATTTTGGAAGGTAGTTCAAGTCTCAAGATGTAAGGTTAGCACTGCAGTCACTGCTCCATCTTTCCCTTCCTATGAGGAGTATCTGTGGAGTAAGGAAAGCAGGTTGGTGAGAACCCAGCAGTGGGTTAGGACAGAGGGATGTGAGAAGATGTGCAGGGCAGGGTCAGCAGAACCTCTCTTCTGTCATGTGGGGCTGAAGAGAGATCAGACTTTCTTTGAAGCTGTATTCAGCCATCAAAAATTATCTTCATCTTACTTTTGGTATGCAGGTTTCTTTAGGTTACATTGTTAGAAAACGAAAATTTATTATTATTTTTAAATATAGAAAGAAACTTCTTTACCCTGCAGATTGTTTAAGCTTTAAAAGGCACAACACATTTTGACTTATACAGTCTTACTTTTGCAGACCTGAGCAACTTCAGAACAGATGGTTCAGCTGGTAATGGAGGTAAAAGGCTCTGTAGATTAAAAAATTGTTGGCTATTTTTGTTCCATTTCTGCTTTGGCACTTTGCCCCACTTTTGCATCATTGTATGTCATCCAAAATGAGGCATTTCTGAATGTTCTCAACTTTTTAAAACTCCTAATGATGCACAGCTTATTCTGTGACCCCAAACTCTGTGACAGAGTTAAGAGTAATGGACTCTCTCTGGAATTTCTAATGTAATTAATGTTTTGGCTTAGGAAGTTTTCTCTTTCCATTAAAGTCACTTGCCTTAAGCATGCTGTGATAATTTGCTTCCCAAAAATATTTTTGTCTCAACTGTATTAACCAAAGTAATGGAGACATAGTTGCCTTCTATTGCCAGTTAGTTAGCTTTTGTTACCAAATTGGGATTTATGGGAGTTACAAGAAAAAAAATAAATCCTAGGTTGTATTTGAGCTGTCGCAGCTCATGGTCAGTGTTGACTTAACATTTGATTGCCTTTGTTGTGTCTTACTGCTGATGCCATCCTTCAGAAAAACATCTTGCTCCTTTCAGGCTCCTCAAGTGGTTCGTTACAAGGTACCTGTAAACAGTCAGAAATCAAAATGTTTACATATGTGTCAATCTCACCAAAATTGGTGGGATTATAAATGCATTTAAACAGAAGCACCTACTGAAATGTTTTGCTGAATCAGTGTCTTGATGTGAAAAGCGATGAGGATGCTCTCTGTTCCCGCAGTCCCTGTGCGTGATGTTGTTCCATGTCATAAAACAATCGCTACTGCAAAGAAAAGGCTTTTCTGCAGCATCGGCTGCTCTGAAGATTGCACTCATCTTTGAGATTCCTCAAATGTTTTTTTAATGCATTGACCTGAATGTTACATTTCCTTAGTGTAGCCATTGTCTTAATGCCAGAGACATGGTAGATTTGGCAGCGATAATTGATTACACCAAAGAAGCCTCTCAAGTTCTGGAGAGTTTAAGTTTAAAAATAGCTTTCAACTCCCTTTTTCTATGGAGAAGACTTCAGCTGCTAGTCTTCATCTCTGGCTAAATACCAGAGAGAACCTTCTCATTTCAGGGCTTGGAGGCAAGCGGCTGCTGGCTGAGGTTAGAGGAGCTCTGTGGTTGGAGCAACGTAAGTGAGAGATCCTCAAAAAAAAGTCTGTTTTTCCTTTTGTGACTGCAAAGTTGTTCTGACTTGTCCTCAGTGCCCCTACACAAATCTTTCGTTTTGCTCACATCTTTTTCCCCACCATCTGTACTGTCAGTTGTTTGTTTCTTCTCTTTTCAGTGGGTACCGTTTTTTAATGATCAATGTGATATCCACAGGGACAGTATTCGAGAAATCTGAATACTTACAACCTTCTTACCTTAATTGAGTGTTTATCTCAGCTATTAAATATTCTTGAGAGTTCTTTTATAGAAAAACCTTGAGGTACTCATTAAAATTAATGTGTGTGGTTTGTTTGTTTATCTGCCAGAAAAGGAAAACACATGCAAGTGTTTCAAGTCTCCCTGCTAATGTGCAAAGGTGAGAACTAGGATGCAACTGTGACAGCTGCAGTGAAATTGGGAGCAGGCACAAACTGCTTTTTTAATGCTACAAATGGACTTATGCCTTTAGGGCACAACGTGGGCAACTCACTGACTGATGTGAGGAGGAGTTTTATTAAAGATATTCTGCAATATTAAGGAAAAATGAGATAATTAAGGTAAATCCTCAATACTGAAACTCAAAGGTTAGCAAGACTTTTGAGTTATATGAAGCAGGTGCAGACAGCTCTTTGGCTTGGTTCTGGAGCCCTAAGTCACAAAGGATTTGAATCTGCATTAAATTGCAGTATTGACATGGTATGGCAGGCACTAGAAAGACCAAGAAAAAATAGGTTCTGTGGGTAGAGATTAAATATTTTAGACAAGCTAAATACCTCATGCAGAATATGAACTACCACTTAATAATTGTGGCATCCTTATAAATTGTTTCTTACTTTAGGATTCATTTTCAGTTATTTCTTTCATTCTGAATTAAGGTCCTTTGTCCTTTGAGTTCTGGCTAGTGCACAGAAGTTAAACTTGCCAGTGCCAGAAATCAGACTTGTGAGTGCTGAAAGAACATGAACTTGCTGAGATCACAGAGCCTACACTTTTATCTAGAAAGTGCAAAAACTGATTTAAGTGGAGGCCTGTAATCTGAAATGTAGGATTCTGCCTAGGAGCCCCAAAAAGGTAAGTATGAGAACTACCTGCATCACCTTGTGTGTGCTCATACCTGAGACTCCAGTATTTAGTGAGGAAAAACTCAGGAAACAATTAGATCCTGAAATGGGGAATGACTCCATAGCACAATAACTGGACCAGTGTAATTATGTTTCAGTGGTTTAGCTGTGCTGGTCCTCAGGTGACAGAAATACTACTTTTTTTCTCCATTTTGGAATATGATGAGGTAAAAAATCACAGTCAAGATCATTAATAAAGCACATAAAAGGTACCTATTATTAGCATGAATCAGTGCTAGGCAAAATTTTATCATTTTTTCCTTCTAAGCTTTTCTCGTGATATTCTAATACCCAGGTGATTGCAATTTGTTAAAGCACAAAACAGAGATGATAACAATATCTTAAGGAACTGGACTGCAGAAAAAAGCTTACGGTGGTTCCTAATGTTCTGATTTTTCTGGGGTCAAGGGTACTTTTTGAAGGAGTAATGTAATCATTACTGGCACTGATAATGCTGACAACAGGCTGATTCTAGAGTGATAGTGGAAGATAAAGGGAATTTGGCAGTCATTCGAATAATGGATTTGAGACATGCATAATAGGCAACCAACAGTTTAAATAAATGCAGATTGTAAGTAATGAGCTTTGAGATTGCCATTAGTTATAATACAAAAGAAAGAGTAAAAAGTTTAAAAGATTATTGTTTTAAAAAATAGTAACTGGCCTAAAAGAAATTTAGGATGAATAGAAAATTGCTAAAGTATTGACTTAGCAAAATGATCTTACAGTAAATGGACTGAGTTCTCTTTTAAACTGAGAATATATATATTACTTTTTGATTCTTATAAGAAAATAAGCTTTACTGTTTAAGGATGCATATATTGAACTGCTTGCAAGAATATGGGAACTCAAGTAGCATGGTAAAGGTTTAGCAAAATAAATAAAATGGAGAAAGTTCACTACAGTTGCAGTGTCTAGACTTCGGTGATACATTTGTACAGAATAGCAATGAGATTTCAAGGCTTGAAATCATCTACAGGTCATAAATTTGTGGGACGAATTCTATTAATTTTCCATTAGGACCAAAGGAAAAGGTGCTAGCAAGGAATAACAAGAATGTTCAGAAGACTTCACAGCCTCAGTTCCAGGAAAATTCAGTTGTGTAATCTGTGTTTGTGGTCAGGTGGGCATACATTCACAATAAATTAAACTTTATCCTCATTTTAAATACTTCTCCTGAAACTGCTGGAGTGGAAATGATGGTAGGTAGGGTCATTATTGCCAGTGTCAGTGCTTCCATTAACCAAGCATATACAGACCACATCCTTATTCACATGGTGGTCCCTCCTGGTTGATGGTATGAGTGTCAGATCCGAGGCCTTTGGGCTTCATTTAGGGATGTTTTGTGGACTAAGACTTCAGCTCTAGTGCATTGACATAGTTCCACTGAGTGCACCGCTTAACTCAGAAGCTGGAGCAGTGAATGTAGTTTAAGGCGAGTTCCTTCCTTTGACTTGAACCATTGATTTTTGGTACTCAAGAGTCAGTGTTGACTGTAGTTTTTTTGGCCTTTTAATGATAGCTGGGATCTAACTGTAAAGGAGTGTAAAGCAATTATTAAAGCAGTGATGAAAATGCTTCCTTTACAATATATCTGAAATGTTGTTTGAGATCCCTGCAAGTCCATGCTCTGAATTGTAGAAAAGCAAAGGGACTGATTGCATAGATGAACTGAATAGCAAATAGCAGTGTTTAGTTTGCTGAAGTTCTTATGGCAACAGAACTAAGACATTTGTAGTGATTGTTCACTTGCTCTTAATAGACAGCACCTAGAAGAACAGAGATGAGGAAGGAGAACTGTCATTAGAATGGAGCTTGTTTTGTTTTGTTTTTTTTTTCTTTGTGTTCCAGGCTCTCATTTCATTCTCTGTTCCTCCTTTCCTTCCCTGCTGCAGTAAATATTGATTTGTGGGCAGGAACAACAAAGGCTTTGCCTGTGAACATTCTGATCTCCTCGGAGAGGGAGGTGAATAGGAAAGGGCAATCCTTAATGACATTCTCCTAAGCCCAGAAATTACTCTGATATTTAAAAAAACCAGCATTATGCTGAAAAACAAAAATAGCTGTCATTGGGAATCAGAGGTAGACTTGTGCTGCTGAAGAGTTCTTAAAGGTGGAACTCTCAGAAGAGCTCCTGAAGTACAGCATAAACTGCCTGATTCTACTAAAAAGTTTTATTTTATTTTTAAAAATTAAATGTAAGTAATGGAGTTGCGTATTAGAGCAGGGGAGGGGAAAAGAGATAGCAATTTAACCGGCAGTATAAAACTTACAGGCTACAAGCATTATGCTGTAATTCTGCCTACTGAAGAACTCCAAGGTGATGTTCTTAAAAGCCAGGTCAGTGGCCTGACACCACTCTCAGTGAAGGTAGAAATGACAACATTGTTTTAAAATTTGTTGTGGAGCTATTGCATTGTTTTACACACAGCTGAACCCCGGGTTTTTATTTTATTAAAACACATTGCAAGCGTGAGCTGCAGAGAGTGCCCGTGTACAGTGTGCCGTGTGGGGAACTGCTCATCTGTCATCAGCTGGAGAATGATCCAGATCAGACCTTGACACTTTGGAATTGTGACAGCATATGCTGGATAAGTGGAAAATTCTTGCTTATAGCAGAGGCATATTTCATCTATTCAAATGTCATACCAGTGCCATTAGTATTCAGAGGTTCAGGGAAGGTCAGGTTCTTGGCTACTACTTGTTTGACTTCACGAAACACAAGCTTGAAGTCTATCTCACAGCTCGAATGCTCAACATGATTCAAATAGCCACACACAGGTAACAGTGGTCTCAAAACCTTCCTGACGTAGTACATAATCTGCAATTTGATTTCTTTCAAAATCTGTCCCTATTCCTTTAAGAAATATTGGTTTTGTGTCTTAATCAGTTTTCTTATCTTCATCAGTAATGGCAGACTGAGAAAGCTTTCTCAAGAGTACCTGGCCTGTTCACTTACAAACAGCTGCACATCTCATTTTGCTGTCAAACCAGAATGCATGGTGCAGCAATACCAGAATGAATGTGTTTGGCATAACCAAGACTTTACAGTTATAGTCCTAAGAGCAAGCAGGCCAGCACTTTACAATGGTACTCAATTTGTTAGAAAAAGGAAAGATTTGATTTAACAAGGTAGCTAACTATATTACTAACTTTATGTGTGCTGACATTGTTAAATTTGGGCAGATGCCCAACTGCTTTGCTTATTGGTTTCCAGCTGCTATCAGAGTTGTTACACTTCATTCGTTTTAGTTTTCCAAGAAACCATATATCTATCTTCATGCAGATCTCTGCTGTTTGGTTGTAGTCTGTTTCCTCTTAATTCAGTCTGAAATTTGGTCTGGTGTCCATCTTTGTGTGTGTGACCCATCTCAAACATTTAATAATAATAACAAAAAAAATTAGAAGCTAACTGGGAGAGCTTCATTACTGCCTAGATCAGGAGCTCTAGTACTCAAAAAAAATTGTCAAGGTATTGGTGACTTAAAAGACAGAGGCTGATATGGCAGATGGTAGGATCTGTAGTCCAATAACCTTGAGAAATTAGTGAAGAAAGAAAGTTAAAGCCACTGTTAAGGAAAAATTCATTAGGTAACGCTTTTGTTTCTGATGCATCAATGGATGCAATTAAATTTTTGGCAAGAGCAATGGTATTAAACATTTTGTCCAGAAGGTTATTGTAGCTTGAATTGAGAGGCTGGACAGCTAAACAACTATTGTCATCAAAACATATGGGAGAGAAGTTGGCTGTTTAGCAAAGTGCAAGGCAAAGTGCTGCCCTCCCAGTGGGATGCTTCAGGCTGGCCTCCTGTCGGAGACGGTGTTCTGATCCTACTCTGTGGAAGAACCTGCTTCCACCGCTGGGGTAAAACCTGACCTGAAGAAACAAAGTACAGATATGGTATGTAATTATTTCTCTATCATGTAAAATATTTCATTCAATTAAAGTGCATTCTACAAAAAAATAATAACAATTAAAAAAAAAAAGGAAAGGAACACTGCATGCAATTAAATCAGATCCTTTTTACAAAATACAGACTCTTAATTTCTTACCTGACTTAAGCAGCGGAGACCTTAAATAACACATAAATTGTGCACATTTGCTGTTGAAGATGATTGTTTTTCTTTTCCATACCACAATTATGACTTTTAAAGAAAGCTCATTAAAATGTGTACTTTGAAAAGAGGATGCAGTTATGACTGTTTCACACCCCCTCTGAACAGCCTGAAGAGTGATGTTTGTTGCCAACCAGAAGAGATGCATCTCTACAGTGACGGTTTAGTGCCACAGCTCCTTGTGCAGCTGGGTGTAAAGTGAGTGAATTATGGAGCACGATCATACTTCTTGTTACTTCTTAAACCTTTCAGAAGGATGCTTGGCTGTTTAGTGTGTAGTTTTGGTGCCCTTGCAAAGAGATGTTCCTTGTCTTAGGTTCGTGTAGAGTACTTAGTTATTTTTGGATCAAGTTTAATGGCATTAATTCACTCTAGTTTATGTAAATAAAGGGTAAAACAAAGACTTTTCTGGTTTTTTTAACAAGAAGTTACAAAGTAAGACAAATAAATATATTGTTCAGATGAAACAGATCTTTGTTTAGAAGCTTCAGGACTTCTCATGAACTTGAATTGAAGAGTCTGTCCAACCCCTCCGCAGAGCTTTGGTTAAGAGCTTAGCTTAATAAAACAAATCATCACGGTACTGCACAGTGGTAGGTGGCTCCAAGCCTGATAAACATGTATTACTTGGCCTTTAGATATGGCTTACAGAATAACAACTAGCTTTTCTTTCAGTGTAATAATCAAAGCATTCTTCTGGGGATTTTCCCTGGCTGCCTAATTAACCAGAGTGGAACTCTTTGTAACAGGACTTCAGACTTTACTGATTCTTTTTTTCAAGGAAGATCATCAAAGGGTTTTCTGTTGTTTTATTTTGGGGCATTTTACTTACTAAATTAAGTGAGATGGAAATTAGACATGTTCTGGTTTGGGTTGTCTGCCTCTTTCCATATGTGGGCACGTAAATTCTCTCACCTCTTTGGTACTCCCCCTGGTAATCCACTGTTTATTTTCACTAGTCTTGCTAAATACTATTCCATACAGCTTAAAAACAAATAGTTACATGAACGTAACTTCAGAAATGCAAGTGTGTTCTTAAGAACGCAGAAAGATTAAGGGAGACATAATCACAGCAGGAAGAGGATTGAAGATTGACCTGCCTGGAGTGTTTCTTACCAGAGCTGGGTGACCACGTCAAGTGACACAGCCTTGCTTCCTTGGGGATCAAAAGAAAAAATCATATATGACTAGGTTTCTGAGAAGGACCATATTTTATAGAAAGTATAAATAAACTCTACATATTTTGTTATAAATAAACTCTACATATTTTGTTCCTAAAAACATAGGATTTATTAGACCTGCAGACTGACATCATCCTCAGTTTGTACACATTGAGGCGCACAGACTGTGCAATGCTGCAGTAACTCCCTTTTTATAATGTAACAGGCGACATAACTGAACAGTCACCGTGAACCATCACAGTTTCAGCTTCTCGAGTAGATTGTCTGATGGCTTCCCCGAATTGACTGGGATGAATCCAGAGCTGCAACGTACACGTATCAACAAATGCACTGAGGAAATTCAGTCTGAAAAACCTTCGCAGAAATTTCAGTTTGTTCCCAAACTCTTTTTGAGAGAAGGAGGAACAGACTGCCATGTAATTTATGTCTTATTTCAGTCACTTACTATCCAGTAAGGAACTCATCCCAGCAAACCACAAAACCTACATATTTTCCTTCTACTTAAGTCTCTCCTAAAACATGGAGATACGCCATCCATACCATCTTATTATCAGCCATATATATATAAAAACATATCTATTTCTTGGAAAGGTAATCTGCTGTAATGTTAATTAGATATTGATGCTGTTAAATATTAATAGGTTAAATTTCAGCTGCAAAAGTCTTTATCTCAGTATCAATATAAAAACTATATGGTTATTAATGCTGTGTCGTAAAGGTTACAGGGGATAAAGATACTTTTTTGTTTTTATTTTTAGTTTTCTTCTTCTCAACTTACTGCTCACAAGAAAAACAGGCTTTTAAGTTTAGGAAAAATGTAAGTGCTCATTGTTGTCATGATTTTAAATTCTCATAATAATGAATTTAAACCCAGCAGTGCTGCTGAAGAAACTCTTAATAAATTAAACACATTAATTTCATTTTACTGGATTATTAAAACACTTAAATATTATTAGCTAGATAGCCTAAGAGCAGCAGGCTTCTGTATGGAAATGTGGGCAGTGAAAGGCTTGCAAAAAATCCCAATAGATGGAGAAAGCTTAGTCATTCTTTCAACTTATTCCTCATTCCTTTCTGAATTCTCTGTATAGCAGTCTGGATTTTCCTTGAAATTAATTGTTTTAATCATGGCAAATGGCTTGAATGGCTTTTGTGTGAAGAAAGAATTTAAACTCTGGGACGGTTTAGTGAGGAGAGGGGACATAAAGAGGGCACATGATGGAGATATACAAATAATGAATTGCATATACAGAAAGTAAATCTGCCACTTTCACTTATCCTTTCTTATAATACAAGAACCAGGGGACTTTTAATGAAACCAAAAGGCAGCAAAATTAAAACCATTAAAGAAAATAAGTATTTACACAAATGCATAATTAACCTGTGGAATTAATTCCCACAAGAATTCAGTGAAGCCAAGAGCTTAGTGGGGTTCAGAAAAGGATTAGACATTTATCTGGATAATGGAAACATCTGCAGTTGTATTGGATGGCGTGGGAAGTATAAAGGGAACGTGGGACCACAGCTCCTG
>NW_010175336.1:52936-63152 GCF_000695765.1 Mesitornis unicolor
CCTCAGGCAAATGGCACTGGCAGGCCAAAGCTGACACAGGGAGGAAGAAAATGTCTGACGCGTAGGGAGTAAGCCTTCATTAATTGTTCATTTCACTTAGGTAAATGTGACTGTTTCATTTCCATTTGAAGCTTACGCTGGGATGAAGTGATGTGAAAATGGCGTACAGTTGTCTTCTCATTTTGCCCCAAATGAGCTAAAGAATAGAGGTTTTACTATGAGAGGAAAATTAATTCAGAGCAAACTGATTGTTGCTATTGTATACAGTTGTTATCACAGCATTCCTAAAGAAATACAGAATAAATAAATATAATTTGTCTTTGAGAACCAGATTAATTTTCCAGGTGAGATGAGGTGTGGTGGGATGGGAACTGTATGGTGGCAGTATTACTGGTACTGAATCACTGTGCATGCTGTTTTGCCCATCCAGTGTTTTAGTGTATTGAATTTTTCTGAGGCGCTAATATTTTAAATCCTGTAATAACATAATTTCTACAGACATAAGTTGTCCACAGTTCATTGAGTTCCTAAAATAATCCATGTTAGCTTTTCTTGTCAGGGATCTCTGCCAATATTCTGGAGACCAAGGCAATATTATGACCTACATGACATTATTAAACCTATTTTCCCCTTTGCTAATAATAATATTATCCAAACTAGACTCTCAAAAGCTCTCCATCCAGTGTGGGCAGGGACTTGTTCACTATAAACACAGATGTTGCAGAAATGTAGAAGGCATATGGCAGGTTGGAGGTGGATTTCCATTTCTGTTTCGTTCATTAACCTTTTCAGGATCTCTGCCAAAAGGAGCCCAACGCATTTTGACCCCTATTTTGATGGTCTTCATTAACCTACTTGTGTGAGAAGGCTTTTTGGTTGATCATCATTATTTTGAATCAAAGTGGCAATTCGGCCTCAGCACTGTTAGTGAAAAAGTCTTCTCATTCATGCTCAATTGATTTTGCAGCAATCTTAAATGTTTCCCAGGCCTTTTATTTATGACCTGTTTCATTCTGAATGATACCTGAAAGCTCTGTAACATGACGGATATGATCTAAGGTAGATCAGTATCTTCTATTTTCCCACAGCTGGATGTCTAAACAGTAATTTGTGTTGCTTCTCTAGTGACACAAAGTCTGAATGCTGTCAGCATTTGTAAAGCGAAGATTTTAACCTTTGAGTAAAAAGTAACTTCTGTGTTGGAAATTAAAATAAGAATCTGACTCACAGCTTTACTGCAGATTTTTAAGGTTGTGTGTTTTTATGGTTCATATCGTTAATGTAGTTAGAAATAACATTCACTAGGTACTTGGACCTAAAAGCCTCCCCTGGGCTTGAGATAAAGAAAAGATAACAGAAAGATAAAGAAAAAATAGATAAAGAAAATGTACTCAGTGAGAACTCCTTCCAGCCATCTTGTACTTTATCCCTGCAGACTGCATTCCAGTAGCCATCATGAGGATCCTTTCCCCCGCAGACCTTGCTCTTGTACTTGCTGGCCCCGAGCCGCCCACCCGCTCTCCAGCACAGTGATGGCCAGCATCCTGCCTGGGAGGTGTCTTCTGCCGACTTTGTAGTCCGTGTCTCGGAAGCTCGCTTCTAGGTCTGGAAAAGATGCCTTTTAAACTCTGAGGCGTTCTTGCTTACAGCTGCCAAGAACATACGAGTAACACCTCATTATAAGTTATATTTATACACAGACTGACATTGTCTGAGGGAGCATGCAAAGCTGAGTATTCCTTTAGAGCACTGTCTTCTTTAAACTCATCTTTAATGTGTTCTTTGTTTGAGATCTCCTTTTGTAATTTGCTTGAATCTGAATTATGAAAGAATCTTGATCTAAATGAGTCACTGTCCCACTAGAAAGAATGTGACAAATATTAAATATTCCTATGTAGCTTGCAGATCTGAAAGTAAAATTCATTCTTTCACTTTAATGCTGTTTCTACCTTTATGTTCTGATGACTTATTTGGGAAAGCATCATAGTGCCAATTTTTTTCTTCTTCCCAAAGCTAACAGGTGTTTCTTGGATTTGCCTCATCTGTTACAAATCACCGTTGAGTCCAACTGGAGATTTTCCATTCAATAGTTGGGCAGTGCCCTGCACATCGGTATTCTGCACCTGGTCCCACCATACTCAGTCCACTCCCAGCATCACTGCTGAGTCTGGCTGGTCAGAGCTTGACAGCTGGTTCATCAGATCCACATCATTGTCTGCACAGGGTGGATTTATTGTTTAAAGAGCCCAGGGCACCTGTATCACATTATGTAAATGCAGCTGCATTTGCCCTAAGATGATGTTTTCTAGGGGAATGTGATTTAAAGCAAGTACTAGTCCTGAATTGTTTCACTTTCTAAAAAGATCAACACTTGAAAACAGTTACAGCAACTAGTATCCTTAGGCAAGAGTTTGTTTTTTACAGTGCAATGAAAGCTTACTTTAATAAGGTTATATTGTCCAAATTCTCATCTTTTTAAACTAAAATGCTCTGCCAGAATGAGATGAATGAGTAGATTATTTAAAATACAACACACGTACAAGTTCTCATCAGTCTTTACTTTGGTAGACAGTGTTTACACACATCTAAAATCACATGGAACAAAACTGTCCCCATTTGGTAGGAAAAGCCAAATGGCATTTGACAAATATTAACTTGGTTTGATCTGATTATAGTGTGTTATTTTATTTGCAAGATGCTCAGACCTAATTAAAAATATTTTTGACATATTAAAATCTCATGGAAAATAGACTCCTTGATAAAGGAGTCCCTGATAATCTGATAAACCAAGAACCCAGTGTAATCAACCCCATTTTAATCTGATGCTATAGGAGCAGAAATTGCTGTAATATTGAGTAAATACGGATTAAAAAAGACACCAGTCCACTTCCTGTTCTGATCTCTTTGTTTTTTTGGTAATTTGTATTTAAGGTGTCTCTAGGACATATAAGGAAAATTATTTATTTCAAAATTGACATTATTATATTTTATATTAACTCTAAAAAGAGGGAGTGGTATATCAATTTACCCTCATTCTGTGAAACTGATACTGTGATAAACATGTGATTCTGGTTTTACTATTGCTCATCATTATAGTAATTCACTTCTATTTAATAGAGCAGTTAACACTTTGTCTTAGATACCATTTTAAAGAATGCACAGGTAAAGTCTTGACCAAATGCCTTTTCTCTTTGAAAACGTTAGTAGTACTTTTAAAATGTTCCTTTGGATGCATTGTATTTTGAGAAGGCTCAAAATTAAAAGAAGTTTCTTGCATCCTCCACGTTTTCAGTAGAATAATGGGAAAACCAGGCAGACTTGAAAGAAGTCTAGTGCAGCAATTGTCAATTGAACAAATCATTTCCGTGCTCTTACAGAACCAGTACAAATTAGGCTTGACAACCCTTGCTACACTTCCTGAATTTCATCAAGCAGTAGAAAAGATTAAACAAGGTAAAAAACTTGTGTGGTGTATATGTTTGCTACCAGTCCCAAGGACAAAATAATTACTATTTCTATCATTTTGAGTTTTTTTTAAGTTATTCCTTTTTTTTCATTTGTTCCTACAACCCCCTATTCTCCCCAGCACTGTGCACAAAGGTGGTAGGATTCATCTCAGGGATGCTCTGCTGCTGCGCGACAATTGCTGTGACTGTACAGGTGCTTTACAAGTTTCCTTGCAAAATAAAATCAGTAGCAAGGTTAATTAGAAACAGGAATATTTCACTGGAGGTGTAGCACTTTTGAAATGTGCTGATTCAGATGAGAACATTGACAGACTTACTACTATGGCTGATTATCTACACCTTAATTATTATATAATTCAATTCAGTATAAATAAGACCTTCTTGGTATAATGGCTCTCTGCCATTTGTGATTAATATTTCATTAGGCATGAAGCCATGAAAGCACTTAAGCAGGTGCTCAATTTTAGCTACTTCAGTCAATTATGCTTAGAATTAGGCATATGTTCCAATGCTTTGCTTGACTGGACCGCTATTCCCAAAGCCCAGCTGACCTTTATGTATGTCATTTAGATCAGTGAACATTTTTTGTATTTGTTATCACTAAGGCTTAAAAAGAAGAAATTCTGTTATTTCAACCAAAAATTAAATGTCGTTACAATTTCTAGAAGGAAGTTGAATCTTTTTTTACAGTATATCATGTGATTGAAAGAATGGTTTTCCTAAAAACGTTGCTGCTTTTATATCCTTTGACTGTCCAGTTGGTAATCGCATTAATATGTTGAGCATTATTGGCCTGTAGAGGGACAAGGCCATGAATTCTGTGTGCCTGTTGATAGAGAGTAAAGTTTTCAAAGCTCAAAGAAGCCAATTACCCAACAAGGTGAAATGGCATCTATTTGGTAGAAAAATCTGTCTGGGTTTATAAGTACTATACAGAGTAAAATACATTCTGTAGAACGAAGTGTAAAACTCATCATGTCTGTGATTTTTGCTTTATTTTTCCCTTGGGAGCTCTGCCTAGTGCCCACATAGTGCCAGCTCTGACATCTGCTCTGTGAGTGACAGTGCTCCTCTGGCCAGTGTGACCAGAATGACCACAAACTGGAGTCATTCCCATCTTGTCTGCTGAATTTTGTCAAGAATTACAAAAATGGATAATTAGGGTATCTTTGTAGAGTGAAAAAGGGAAATGATGGAACGTGGAGGTAAGAAGTATTGTCTATGGTGAAGCATTGGCCTAAGGTCTCATGAACCCACAACCAGCCCTTGCAGGGCATTTGCCTGAGCACAGAAAATGAGGTCAGGCGGTGCAGCTCTGCTACGCAATGAGCAGGGCTGGGCCTCCCTTCCTCCTTAGAGGTGGCTCCTGGGCAGGGGAAATCAGTGGTGAGACTCCCATAAGCTTAAATCAGCAATGAAATTCTTTTTCTACTCTGACAATGAGCTGCATCTGCCAAAGTTTACCTGTTCTGTGCTGTGATGTTTTTCTGAACTGCATTTTACTTTACTTTTATTTATGATAAAATCCAATAAATGGACAAAGACAGCTTGGATTGCTTTTTTGGACAGAAATCCTGGCTTAAGTTGTTAGCCAGCTCTCACGGCAGCAACACTTAAATGCTCAGCAGAGCTTTCAGAGGGGAAGAAAAACAAAGTCTGCTACATTTTGAGAAGCACCGAAGTAGTTTTGATAAATGCTTTTTCTAATAGTAATTTATTTTCTATACCCAGTGTTACTTTGCTATAAAGGCTGTTTTCCTCAACATGGAGAAATTAAGCTACAGAATTTAATATTAGTATTGACTGAAGGTTTTTACCTGTTAATGGATGTTGCTGCTGAGAGCCCTGTAGTGTACTGGTGCTTAGTGGAACCTGTGCAGTAAAACAGAGAATGAGGAAGGATTGAGGTGCCTCCTAGTCATAGCTAGAGAAACATCGAGTTATGAGACAAGTTTCTGAAATAAGAAAAGGTCTTTCTTAAACTTATTTATGGTTACATTCAGTTAACTTTCTTACTTTTCTCATTGCAGTTGAATGATTTCAAAGCCTGTGTTCTCATTACTGATCCGATTTTGTCTTCTTTATGCTTTGACAATTATAGTGTTGCCACATCTCAGTTTTCCTGTTTTTCTCTCGTCTTTCTGGAACATCTCACGTGGTCCTGCTCTGCATCTGTTGTTACATAAGAAGGAATTGAGCCTTTTGAGAGAAGGTCATTAAGTATATGGGCAGTCATGTCCATTTTAAAAAGGAGTGAGGTCTAGAGAAAGTGCATAATTGATTTGTAATTATATTACATGGGTGAAAAGTGAAACAGGAGACATGGATCAAGTTGCAAATGGACAATTTGTCCATTAAACAGTTTCACTGTGGTAACAGATACAGGTAGTACTAGATGGTTCAAGATGTATTTGATGCAGCATTAATGTTTTTGAATCTTTATGGTAGGAGAGGATGGCTCTATAAAGGCAGCTTTTGCAAACAGGGTTTGACCAGTTTTTATTTGCAAGAAGCAAAATCCCTAGAGAAGTTCAGGTGAAATGATGAAAAGGTTACTGGAGAAAGCAAAGGGATTTATCTAGCATTCGTGCAATTTGTAGGATATACGGACCTGAGATTCCCCATCACATGCTGAGAGTTTTGCAATCTGAAATGAAAGATCAAGATGCTTCCTGCTTAACAAGGAAAACCTTCAGGTTTTACGGCAACCATAAATACTGCAGAAATATCAATCACAGTTTTTTGAAAGTGTCAGTCTACTGGAAGATTATGTCCACGGTAGGCAGGATTGTGTAACTTCATTGAGCAATTATTGAAATGTACTTGTTTGCCATCATTAATGAAAAGAATGTAGTTCAAGAGAACAAAAAATAAGTAGGAACCTAAGATGGTATCTAGAGAGTAGCCAGAGAGGCAAATAGTTTGATAGAGCTTAGGTTTGGTTGTTTTTTTTTCCTGTCTTGAAACTATAGGAACAGTGTACGGTTTAACATACTACAAGTTTTGAGATCATATTTGGATTACATGAAAGATTGGGTATTCATATAGTTTATATTTCCACATGTGAGACATTATGAACTATTAATGTCTGAGTGGACCACTGTAGGTAACAAAAAAAAAGCCTAGGAAATGTGTGGCATTTTTACATTGTATTATTTTGTTATGGTATAATTTGTGTTATGAAAATGGGGAATTAAAGGAAGTATTTTTAAAACTTGCATTTAAAATGTGAACTGTTTTTCTCACTTGCATATACTATATGTACCTATATAGCAAAAGATAGCCCAACAGAATCTGTACATCTGGGTAGTAACGAAATTCTGCTGGATTCCAGCTCACCTTCAGAAGTTCTTCATAAATCCCTTTCCTGATAAAATCAGCTCAGTTTTTCATGGAAATTAATGGAAAATGGAAAAGAAATTATTAGCTGGAGTAAGCACAAAATTCCCATTTGTAGTCAATATAAGGCAGGATTTTGTACTGGCTCCTGCAGCCCACAGCCGTCTGTTCTTTCCGAGGACATTGATCCTTTGATATTCCAGTCTCAGGAGCTGTCTCTTTGTCTTCCTTTTTCATCTCAGAACAAAGTAATGTGTTCTTCAACTTTGACCAATGAGACTGGCAGTATTACAGAAGAACTAATCTTATCTGTCCAAGAACCATTAATACTAACAAAAATATGCTCTAAATGAGACATTTATACAAATCAATATACATTAAAATGTATGGTGTGCCAAGGCAAGCCAAGCAGAACTTGTTCTTTAATCTTCATTAAAAATAAAAGATTAAAAATTTATCTCTTCCTTCCTAATGCAGAAAAGTATGGTGAAGGGAATGTGACTCGAAATTTTAATGTAACAGCACTTAAATTATATTATCTATACAAAATAGGATTTTCAAAGTGAAGAAAATGGCTAATGCATTTAAAAAAAAAACAACAAGCAAAGAAAAGTGTTCATGGTCTCTATTACCCTATAATAGAAATAGCTTTTTAGTGTGAGATATGGTTGGGAAGAATTAGGCTTTTAGCACTGGACACGCTGAGGTTTGTGTCCTCACAGCAGTATTTCTCTTTTTATCTGTGCATCTGTAATGTGCTCACCTCCACGCCTCGGATACAGTCTGTTACAGATGTCAAGGAAAATTCTAGGCATAAATATGGAAACTGCATTTAGCTGGTAAGAGGGAAATAAAAGAAACTGAGGGGAGGATTAGGGACATACTGATATCTTACACCTGGTCAGCTGCCAGTTCATCTCAGTAAAACGGAATGTTTGAGGTCCCTGCAGCAGCACAGTGAGCAGGGAGCTTCACTTCACTCCAAGCAGCCGCTGTTTGGTTACGTTTGTGCTTGAGAGATGGGATAACAGAGAGGGATGGTAGGAAGCTTGGTGTGTTCACTGTTTCCAATTTGATATCATATATGTTTCTAGTACGAAGTATGAGCTGATGTATTCGTGCATTTGATATCAGAAAGGCAGCCTTATTTTAGAACACTGACAGACGAAAACTTTAACACCCAAGGAAATACAGTGGTCAGTGGCTTGCAGCAAGCTCATGTTGCCTTTGTCCTTGCCCTTGTTACACGCTCATGCTGCAGACTGATTAAATATATTACTGTCACCAATTGTGTTTCATCTTGTCAAGTGGCATTTCCAACCGAATAAAAATAAACATAATCAGAGCTTGAGTAAGATACTGAGCCCAACCTATAACTTCAGGCATTTTGCACCACATTGCATTAAATAAGATGATAAGGTAGGCAAGATGGAGGCCGCTTCTGGTTGAAGCCTTCATTAATAATCCTGAAGTATTAAGTAGGAATAAAAGCACGCTGCTGATTTCCTTTCCCACTCTGTGCCATCTGAGTATTTTTTTTCCTTTTTGCTTTCCCCTTGACAACTATCTGAATTATTTCTGCTTGCACCGTGTCATTACAGTCACTCTCATTGCTTACTGTGTGTCAGCCAGCATCCCCAGGCAAAGTGCAACAACACAAACAGAAATGAATCCTTCTGAGGGCCCTCGAAGGAGCAGAAGAGGACTGCAACCCTTTCTTTTCTTTATTTATACTAAATTTTTAAGTGTATCTACTTGTTTAGATGTGACCAGTGAAAGTACTTTACAGTTGTTACTGTTCTCACTTTTTTATCAGAGCAATTGCCCATGGGCATAAGCAGCATGAAGCAGGGCTATCATACCAAGGTTCAAGGACCTTTTATATCAAAAAGCAAGCAGTTCGTCTTACCCATTGGTCTATCACATTGCTTTTTCTCTCAGATGCACTTTTGCCTACTTTACCACTTCTTAGGACTTGCAGCCTTGCAACAGTTTGCAGGAATTTTTGGGTGAGCATTAAGAATATGGTGTCAAAAGGGCATAAAATGCTTTGTAGCCATAAGATAAAACTGCTTTCCAACTAGTTTATTTTCTGTAGAGATTTAAACTAAAGAGTAGAGAGGGCAAAGAAGCAATAGTGGCAAATCGGGACAAATCCTCAGTAACTCTGAGGATTATAACTGATTACAATCCTCAGTAACTCTGATTGTGACTTCCTCAGAAGTTATAATCCCACTGACAGAACGTGAGGGCATGTGTAGGGGGATGAGAAGGAGCAACAAAGTTTCCCTGGGGTTTTCAGGCAGAGGAACAATCCCACTTTCACATTGAATGAATTTACAGCTCGGTTGGCTCCTTAGGTTCGTCTGCTAGGAGCTTGATCCCTGTTTTTTTGGAGTTGAGACAAAGACAACCACTAAAATATGGTCAGTCCTTGCTAGTCCTGCCTGGTTAGTGAATGAAATCCAGATCTCTTAGGAAGTCTGACAGTCAAGGAGGGCCTACAGATTTTCTCTTCCAGTTGCACAAAGTAGAGTCTTCTTCCTGTTTGGGATGCATGTACTTTCCTGCTCACTGGTTTCCCTTCAACATGCCCTGATTGCACTCTCTGTTGCAGGTAGGAGTTCTGGTTCCTTCCAATGTTATGGGAAACCAAACTGCAGCCCATCTATCAAAGGAGCATATTGCCTGGGTAAGGCATCTGGTCAACCAATGCCATAATAATCCTAGTATTAATTTCTTTCCCAGATCACAGAGCAAATCCGTCCTTAGATGACTGTCAGGGTAGTCCTGTTTTCCTTTCTTTCCAGCTCTTTCTTGCAACAAATTTAGAAAACCAAAGAGCTTAGCATATATTTTTTATTTTAATTTCTTGTCACATAGCTGGATGCAGGTTTGGATTTCCTCTACCTAACCATTTGCTTTCCATGTTTCTTAATTTTAGGTAGACTATTAAACATATGTTTTAGCAATACTAAATCTAGGAAATTAGAAAAGAAAAAAGATGTTCTAGTCATATTTTGCATACAAATGGACAAAGCCACCAGTACATCCCTTCCTTTATGTGCTGGATTATTTTTCAAGGTTTTTCCACTATCAACAGCTAAGGCATTCATTTTTTTCCAATAAAAGTAAGGCCTGCACTGTCACTGTACTTTTTATCCTCTAAAAATCCTAACTAAATCTAAGCTTGTCTAGCTCTTAACAGGAGGCAGAATTGTAAGGATGATTGATAGCAAATTTATGTTCTGAAGCATGCAACTGTGATGCACTGCCCAAAATGTCACTTTTTAAAATGTGCAGTTAATTCTTAGAACACTGGAGAAATCTTAACTCCTTGCGACTGAAGGCTAAGTAAAGTCATATCTTCCCATCTTGCATGTTTTCACAGAATCACAGAATCGCTCGGT
>NW_010175337.1:0-290 GCF_000695765.1 Mesitornis unicolor
TACAACCTTTAGTGTACCTGTAGCTTTTCAATTTATCACCGGCAATCCAAAAGAACCTGTAAATGTTGCTATAACTAAACGATTACTATTTGTTCCCCAACTTGTGTCTGTCACATATTTGGTGCCGGCCTCACAAAACCAGATTTATTTCCCCATTTTTCGCAACACCAAGTACCTGTAGTAAACTTGTGCAAGGTCTAAACGTTCAAAGGAACAAGTAAGTGACAAAAAACCCTAACTTGTTGGAAGGAAAAAGGCTAAAACCCTAGTTGTTCACAATTTTTTGTGAA
>NW_010175338.1:0-31711 GCF_000695765.1 Mesitornis unicolor
TCTGCAGAGCCTTCCTACCCTGAGGCAGATCCACACTCCCTCCCAACCCGATGTCATCTGCAAACTGAGGGAGCACTCAACTCACACGCAGGTGGCTGAAAAACTTGGAAAACCAAAAATACCTCCAGTTTATTTGCATTCCCAATCTTCAGCTTTCCAGCCTGGGAAGTGACTTGCTCTGCACTCCAGCTGCAATAATACCAATAAAGTCATCAGAAATGGTTTCTTTTTGAGGACTTGGTAATCCTTGTTGTATTTAAGGATCTCTGGAAAGAACAAACAAGGATTTCGGGTGAGCCCCACCAAAGTGTTATTTATCTAAAGACAAGACTCCCTCAGTGCCAAGTAGGATTTTTTTTAATATATATTTCCCCTGCCTTTCAGACCTTTTTTGAGAGGCTGAATGCCTCGTTTGGCTTCACAAGATGTCAGGATATAGAAATACAGCATTGCCTTAGCGGCTAACGGGGAGGTTATTGGAAACACAGTGGCTGCACTGATGTGCTCAGGGGGATGTTCCTTGCTCTGTGCTCCCCAGTCCCCAATATTCTCTTAGCCCAGGCTTTTTGACACCGTGCATTTGTGCCCTGTTCATGTTGCAGCCCTTCTGCTTTTTGGCTGCTTTTAATTTTCAGCAAAATTACCTGGTCCTCTGGGCTGTGGAGTCACTGGCTGAACCCACCGGAGGTGTTTGGGAGCCACAGGCGCCTCCTCAGAGTTTTTGGGCAGTGTCGTGAGCAGCGGGGATGTCTTTGAAGCTCAGTTTTCCTAGGAGCAGTGTGGAGTGCTGGGTTATCCTTGTTTGCCTTCTGAACCCCAGCACTCGCCGCTTTTTGTTACTTTCTTGGGTATTTTCTCTCATTTACACATTATAAAATCGTTTATCATAGATGTGTAAATGATGATGTCCAAAACAGCACCGGAGCTTCCTTATGCCCAACAGTTCAATGCCCTCCTGCCCCTCTCAGTAAGAAAAGTTTGTAGGGTGGGCAGCAAATTCAGGATTACTTATTTCAATGACTTTACGTTTTATAGCGGTGGCAATGAAGAGATTGAGGAGGTTTAGTTTTAACAAGGATCATGTGGAAGTGGTTTTCTTTCCTCTCTCATTTTTTTATAATCAAGAAAAAGCTAAAACCCCACCCTGCGGTGCCGGCGCGCGTTTTGTTCCTAATGCCATGGCTGCAGACTTGCCATAACGTGCGCTTGGCTCAACCAGTGGCGTTGCTCTGAAAGCAATCTTCATTTTGAGGCTGTGTTAATAATATATATAGTCTTCTGTTTCAAATTGTTCCTACTCGTTCAAACGATGTATTTGTCGTTGAAGGCGCTGTTAAATTGCAAGCGAAAGAGCCACCTGTAACAATTCCCATTAACGTGTGTCTGAAGAAAGTAACCTCAAATACAAGGAATGGTTGAACTGGGTGTGCCTCCTCGACAGCCCAGTGCCCACCTCACCCCGCACCACCACATCCCCGCTTTATATTGTCTTTATTATCTGCACGGTGGGGAAAACTTAATTCCTCAAACCCAGGAAATGCAGAATGCTCTCACCTTGTAAAGCAACACCAGTCACGTCTCAATTACTGCAAACTTCAGAATAAACGTTGAATTTTCCCCCCAAAGTGCAGCACATTCAACCAAGAGATCCCCTTTGGGTATCGGATACACGCGTTGTCGCTGCCTGACAGAATAATTTGCCCAAGCCGTTTCAAACACGGAGCGGTTTATTACTTATTTGGCAAACGCTTTGTCACGGAGAGACGCAGGTACCGTGCGTGATGCTCAGTGTCATCCCTTAAACCAGTGAATTTGAACTGGGGGCAGCCTGGCGGTGCAGCAGTCGCTGCTCCGTGCTGGGGTTGCGCACCCGCACCGTACACGTGCTGCGTGTTTCTCTTTATTTCTATTCCAGCGTGCAAATGATGAACGGGAACTTAATTCTGCTTGAGCAAAGCCAAGCCAGCGTCCCAAATAGCAACGGTCTTTCTCAACTCAAAGTGGCTGCAAATCAGCTCCTAAATATTGTCACTGGAATTAATATAGAGATTTAAGAGTTCTTGCCAATCCTGTAAGTGTTTTTGGAAAAAAAGCATTGCATTAATGCATGATATGGAAAGGATAAAATTGCCTTTAAACTGGAATGCAGTTCAAAGTGGCTGAATTCTCCCGTTTCAGCCACTGTATTTGCCAAAGAACAAACTGGGAAATGGAACTGGTATCATTCATCTGCGCCTGGTTCACTGGGAGCTTCGGGAAGGGATGTCCTGTGGCGAGAAAAGCGGAAGAGTTCATTGCTAAACTGTAGTGGCCACCAAATTTTATGAGCTGAAGTAGCGTAGGTTTGCTTTTAAATTAATTTAGCATAGAAAAGCAGTCAGAAATAAGAATGGTTTGAAAATTCCCTATCATCAGTCATTGATACCCTCGGGAATCACACGTGGGCTGACTTACAGGAAGGTTTGCTAAGTTTTGCTGTTAAATATATATCTTATGACTGATTATACTTCATTCTGTTACTTTTAAATAGCTTCAACTGGATAAACTTCTTCAACTGTCCTTAAACCTTTTGGACATCAGAGGTTAATACTTTAGATTTAAAAAAAATCCCGAACAGCAAAAGATGAAAGCATCACGTTCCTCTTAATAACAAATACTAGCTCAACGAGAGCAGTAACCAGCTGAACAAACGTCTGTTTGTCTATATGTTATGTACCATTAGTTTCCAAAATTAGGTAATTTCTATGGTTCTGGTTTCTTGTGTAAGTTGTGGTCAGCAGTTCAAAAATACAGAAAATGGCATCTTCCCCCCCTAGGAAGTTTAAATCTGAATATAAAATCCAGCTCCAGCTGATTGAAATAAGGCAATAAAGACCCGTGTTTGTCTGTGCTGCTTCCTCCCAAATATTTTAGCCTACGTTTTCAGTGGGTTGTCCATTAAAAGCCTTCAGTGGAGATGATTCTGCTGTTCCATGGGATCCTCAGGGTTTTGCTGTGATTTTAGCTGTCCTGTAGTGTTTCTAAACCAGATTGATCCGTGTGACGCAGATTGCACTGTTTCAAATACCCCAATTAATAGGGATTTTTCAGGGTGCTGTCCCAAGCCGTCTGTGTATGTAAAGGACTTGGCCAATAAAATCTGAGAGCTACCAACCCGAGTGGCTGAAGGAGCCAAATCACAGAAATGTTGTGTATTCTCGTCTCGGTGTCAGCAGAACAGATACCTCATCCCTGTTTTGAACCTTCAACATCAACAGCCGTGTCCTAGTGACTGATACCAGTTCCATTTTGCCTACCGACTCCGTTGATTTTATATTTTATTTCTCATTGATGATGGAATAATCAGCAGCTCTTTTTCTCATTTATTTTCTCATATTTTTATTCCAGGATTTGCCTCTGAAGCAGGGAGTGTCTGCATTAAAAATGACCTGTAGTTCTCTGCTTCATAGGTTAGAAACTTATTTTAATATTTTGTGGCTAAGCACAGTCCCGTCTTTTTTTCAAAAAGTAAAAATTTCCAACGATAACTGGTTTAATTGGCATTGAATGTGGATTTATAAGCATTTTGCATTGGGGCTTCCATTATTTTAGATGAAATGGCTTCTACACGAATAACTAGTCCAGCTGAGGCAATGAAAGCTCTTATTTATTGCAGCCATTTTCCTGAATTAACGTTAAGTTTTAAAGAAGTCGATTCCGGCGGATCGTACAAAGTCTGATTTGGACATTTCCAAAGTGCCGCATTGGTTAGGCTGTATTGCTTGACGCATTTACATCCTAAAACTCGACCAAATTCCAAATATTTGTCGGGGGAAAGCAATCGGTTGGTAAATCACTCGATTTCAATGGGACTGCTATAGCCAGCGCACGCAGAACCGTGTGTCGTGTATTTACTTGTGAATTGTACACCGCAGATGCTTCTTCAGCTCCTTCCTCTTCCTCCATGGGCGGTGCTTGCAGCTCCTTTACCACCTCTTCCAGCCCCACCATTTACTCTACCTCAGTCACCGACAGCAAGGCTATGCAAGTGGAGAGCTGCTCCTCAGCCGTGGGGGTAAGTACCCGAGGGGTAAGTGAAAAGCAGATAACCAGTAACGCAGCCCAGCCGCAGCCGTCAACGCCGAAGCGCCACACGGTCCTGTACATCTCGCCACCACCCGAGGACTTGCTGGACAACAGTCGGATGTCCTGCCAGGATGAGGGCTGCGCGTTGGAGTCCGAGCAGAGCTGCAGTATGTGGATGGAGGATTCACCCTCCAACTTCAGTAACATGAGTACCAGTTCCTACAATGATAACACTGAGGTGCCACGTAAATCGCGCAAACGCAACCCAAAGCAGAGGCCAGGGATCAAACGCCGAGATTGCGAAGAGTCCAACATGGATATATTTGATGCCGACAGTGCCAAAGCGCCTCACTATGTCCTTTCGCAGCTCAGCACGGACAGCAAAGGCAACTCAAAAGCAGGAAATGGGTTGGTATCTGCTTTCTTTTTTTTTTTTTAATAAAAAAAAGTTCTATGGCCATTTGTAAAACCAAACTAATAAAACTCCCCGCACCCCCGTCAAGTGTTCTGCTCAGGTTCTCACATAAATCCCTCCCCTCCTCTGCTGCTCCCTGTTGCATCCTGGCCCACCATAAGTTCTCATTAAGCTTTATTTAGAAGATAAAGCGAAACTTCCCTGCCACAATTGGACGCAGCACTGATGACCTCAGCTGTATTCTTGGTTAAGTGAAATTCCTAAAAGATTGCACAATTCCAGATCTAAAATGGGGATGAAGACGTTATTGTGTTTAAAACGAAAGGCAGAAGTGGACTGGGCACACCCTAAATCTTAATGTTTTTGCAGGATTTTATGTGAGGATTTCAGTCTGTGCACTTTATCTCCTTCTGTTTGTCTCTATTTCTCAAATAGAGAGAGCGATGGGAGTACAGGTTAATGGCTTGTTAAGATTTCTCATCATTTAAATTAATGCATCCTTTACCTTTTTTTATAAGATGTTAAGATGATGTGGTGAACCAAAGTTTTGTTTTTTTCTTGTGAATTCACTTCTGTATTGTTTTTCTTTTTTTCAGAAATAAATCTCTAATCCTGTTTCTCTCTGTGCTTCTGGGTTGTGTGCATGCGTGTGTCTCCATGGGCACGCCTGGGTGGTGGCTCTCATCTCTTCCCACTCTACACTGTTCACTAAACGCATTTCAGTAGCTGCTTAAAGAGGAAAAACTTCATCAGTTCAATCAGTTTACAATAGCGTGTTGATACATTTTACAATTTCATTTTATTTTTTTGACTTGTGGCTTCTTTAGTCCTTTTAAGATGGATGGTTAGGTGCATAGATTTGGCTTTTTTTTTGCCGGGGGGAAGTGTATTTTGTTTCTGTTTTTATTTTCATGTATGTGCTCGCAGTACGTTCTAATGTTCATCACAGCAACGGTGAATATTAAAACTTGACTGATGGGAAAGACGATGAACTTGTCATGTTCCGAAGGGAAAGAAAAAAAAGAGTCTGTATTGCCATTGCAGTTCCATACTTAAAATTTCACTGTCACAAAGTGATTTGGAGAAACTCTCCAGAGTGCGCCGGACCGGGCCAGGCCAGGCCGGGCCTTGCAGCTCTGCCGCCATTTCCAGCCCCTCAGGCCCCTGGGCCTTCTGCTCTCCCTGTACAACAGTGCTGAGCTGGGCTGGGATTGCCCAGCATCTTTGCTCTTCACCAGCTGAAATTGGTAATAAAATCAAATATTGGTACATGGTAGCCACAAAGAAGCAAATTCACAGACCTAAAGCAGCTGCTTGGGAGGAGGAAAGTGCCTCCCCGCCAGCACAGAGCAGGCCAGGCTGTCCCTTACAAAGGGACAAAACCATGGTAAGGCCAGAGCTATGGGAGTGTAAATGGGATCTCTGGACAAAAAAAGGGAGATTCAGTAAGCTGGATCAAAACTGTGACTTCAAACACCACAGGCCCATAACCTTCCCTGATATTAGGGGCTGAGCAGCGAGCGTTGCTGGGTGCTGTCAGCCGTGTTCTGGGAGCGCAGGGGTAGATGAGCACAACTTTTTCCCTCATGTTTCATATACAGGCGAGATTGAATTGTCCTTTTGAATAAAAGCTCGGGGATAAGAAATGGCCAAGATGCAGAAAAGGTAATTTTACTGTTAGAATATGGAGATTTGGCATTACCAATCTAGGTCACGGCAGTGACTGAGGTTTTTTAGCTCTCCGGCCTGGTGGAGTTCAGCCAAGGGAGTTCATTTACTTTTGGCTTTAAGAAAAGAGCAAGGAAAGCACCCGTGCTAATTTGTGAAGCGGGAGTAGCATTCGCCTCCAAAGAGACTTCTGGTCAGTTGGCTTCAGGAGCTCGGAAGGAAGAGAAATATATTCCTGTGGAAACTTAGAGTTTGTGAAACCTTTTTAGGAACGGCTGAATTGGTGGTGATTTAGGGCAAAGTCTCGGGTTTCCGTTGTGCTTGGTCTGGTTTCAGGTCGTCACTGGGAGCAGCCCTGGTGCCGGAGCAGGACCAGGCAAACCTTAACTCAGGGGATCTTTCAGGAGAGTTGTGGGGTTTGCCACTTACACCTCTTTTTAAGAAAATAAGTGCTAGCTTTGAGGAGGCGGAGCCTGGTAACAGTTAAGCTAATAAATAAATGTGCGTGTTTGAAATATTTTGCTATTGTGTGTGCATAAATAGCATTATAAATACGAATATTAGTATTATAAATGAAATTTAAAGCATGTGTAAATGATATGTCCTTGTAACTCGAGATGAGCATTGAGAAGTTCTGATGAAGGCTTTACAATTGCTTTCAAGTTCAGCTAATCTGAAAGTAATGATAACTTTAGGTTTCAAGAGGGAAGACTTTCAGAGGAATTGTTAGGCAGCATTTCTTTGCATAAATATGACAATGTGTAAAGTATTAGTATGTTGACAGTTAAAGTAACTTGGGTTTTAAGAGTAAATTACTGTCAGGAGAAGACAGTTGTGTCGGAGAGGCCAAAGTGTTAATGTCACCCTGCTAAAACTTCACGTTTTGAGGGTTAAAAGAGAATTTCATTTTGATGGCTGCCTCTCTTACACTTCTCTTCAACATTCACTGATATCTGAGTCTCCCGTATGAATCTGCAGAGCTGGAAATTCCAAGTGTGACAAGGTGAGATGAAGCCACCCCTGCGATGTGTTTTCATGGAGCACTCTTCTCAGGGACAGAAAGGGTTCGCAGTAACGCCGTGGTGCTGGCAGGGGCTGAGGCTGCCCAGTGTCCCTGCCCGCCTTCCCTCTGGGAAGCTGTGGGACTTGAAAATTCCCAGTGAGGAAAAGAGACAACACTCACTGAAAGTTCCTAAATGTCTTCCTTTTAGTTACTCGTCCGTTGGAGTCGTGTCTGGACAGGGAGAACAGAGAAGGTGATCACCTAACAAGCTTGAGTTTGGTTAGCGTTTTTGCTTAACTTGTCCAGAAGTGAAGAGCATCGTGGTGTTAATTACTGTTTATTTAGCACATCACAGGTTTTGTACGTGCTACATTGAAGAATGTTGTCCCTTTTCTTATAGGAGGTACATTTTTACATAGCATTTTTAGTTTGTGAAGCAGCCTGCTTGACCAGGCCGTGGCAGAGTCACTGGGACTCCTTGGCAGGAGGTTGGTACCCATGCAGCTTTCTTTATGTTAGTTTTGTATCTGGTTTGTTATTTTCTGAAGACAAGCACGCAAGGCAGGCAGGGCGGTTTGGGGACACGTGCTGAGCGGCCGTCCCTGGCTCGGCTGGGCAGCCCGTGGTGAGGTGGTTAACCACAAACAGAGACCATCAGTGATGTTCATACAAAGCACAGAGCTCAAACAGCTCCTCAGTGTCCATTTTAACACCTTGATTTGTGTATTGAAAGGTTTTGGAAGGCTTAAGGGAAATAAAAGGGTGAGAAACGGGACTTTGAGGGGTATGAGGTGTGGTGGACGCTGTCCCTGGGGCAGCCCAGCCTTCAGAGAAGGGACAAACTCAGGCAGTTGCAAAGCTCTTAGTAAATGATTTTGAAGAAAAAGCCTTGATTTTGAAAAAAAAACACCTTGATTTTGAAGAAAAAGCATTACTTTCACCCTTCTCCCTGAGAGGAAAAAAGCCTGAATAAATTACTTCCATAGGTTGCGCATTGAAACAGGATTTGTTTTTAAGCAATTCACACCTGTTATTTTAAACTGCTTTCTTCCGACTCATTAGCTCTTAGAAACTACCTTTTGGTAGTAAAAAAAGAATATTGCATCTGCATCAATCCATTGAGCCCTTTTTCTGCCTGTACCGTTTGCCGTGGCACGTTCACGTTTGCTGGTGTTAAATGAGTTTATCAGACTTGAGGGTCATTACACAAACCCGCTCTGTATAAGATCAAGAGTTGTTTTCCATTGTGCTTTAAAGCGAACACAAAATCCATCGCATGGTGTTGTACTTTGGAGGGCTTCTTCATGCAGGTTTTAATTATGGAACTGAACACAAGATACATCTTGAGCTGTGCACCTGGAAAGAAAAGGTCTTTTTGCATACACTGCCGATTTAAAATCGGTGCAGTTATTTCAGAGCTTTTTACAATAACTGATTTGGTTTTAACTTAAATTTATCAGTCTGTTTTGACAGAAATTTAAGAGATTGCATGGATATGCAAGTTCAGGTGGAGACAGGCATGAGGCTGTTTTCCTATTTAAAGAAGCACCATTTAACCTTAAATCCATTCAGTGTGTGTGTGTACATATGTATATTTGTTACAGAAGCGAAACAGCTCGTTCAGATAATACCAAGCTGTATCATACACTATGAAAAAGCACGATAAGAGTCTCTTCTGTTTGTTAACGTAGTTTAATGCTAATGGCTTTTCCCTTCCTTTATGTTTACTCTCCAAAAAGCAGTTTCCTTTGCCCGGGATGGAGGAGGCAGGGAAGCACCGTTCCTCTTCATCCTGCAGAAAGAGAATTCCCAAGTTTGCTCTCAGCTGTAAACCTGCTCATTAATACACACTCTTTTATCCTTTTAGCTTTTCTGAGATTGAGCTTGCTTTTATTGAGGAGCTGCTTCTGACGTCTTTTCAATGGTGTGCTTTGGCTTCCCAGAGCGTCAGAGAACCAGAAGGGAGCTGGAGGGAAGAAGACCCCGATGTTGTGTGGTCAGTACCCGACCAAGAGCGAGGGGAAGGAGCTGAAGATCGTGGTGCAGCCGGAGACCCAGCACCGCGCTCGCTATCTGACTGAGGGCAGCCGCGGCTCGGTGAAGGACCGGACCCAGCAAGGCTTTCCCACTGTGAAGGTGGGCTGTGCTGTGTGGTGGTGGGGGTATGGGAGTTCCTTTCTGAGAGGTGCTTTAGGAGAATGGGAGCTGGCTCAGTTCACATAGCCCTACAGACGCTGGTTTTGAGGGAGAAGGGGAGACTTTGCAGTCTCTTTGTGTAGAGACTGTCCCGCATCTCTTCTTGCACGTATCAACAAGTCTTATTTTGCATCACAAAGTTAGAGGAGGAGGAAAGCTTTATGTCAAGGTGATGATACGTAACCTGTGATGCACGTCCTGTTAGACTGCAGCTATACAAACTGTGTAAATAGACCCTTGGGGTGTGCAAAATGGGGGCAGTGAAGTGCTATAAATTTTGATTGCTGATGACAGTGGGTTGTCATTATGCCTTATTGGTAAGGATGTAAAACTAGGTTTCATTTGAAAAAACACCAAGGGATTTTTGGGGGTAGGGGTGTGATGGTGTGGGGAGATTTTCTATTTATTTGTTTCATTCTTTATTTTAATAAGAAGTATCTGAATCCACGTAGCCAGTGTCTGTTTTTCAGGCAGAGTCCTAAAGACCTAACTGAGGTGTGCTTTCTGGGTCATCCTGCTCTGTATGGTCAGCAGTGGTGAAGCACGTGTGGATTAACAGAACTGAAGAATTAGGGGAAGAAAAGAGGAGGCAGTTGTGTGCACTGAACAAATGCAGCCTGTTGCCTCCATGGGCTTTGATGCCTTGAAGTTGAGGTGTTGGTGGTTACGCTGAGGCAGGGATGGGCAGCACATGGGACTGAGTGATGTCCTTGGCCCTTCTCATCAAGGGGAAGGGTCTGGGCAGAGCAGATGCAGTCAGGAATCCGGGGCCTGGCTGCATTGCTGGTTTCTGCAGTGAGTGTTTAGCTGCTTTGTTCATCCTGCTGTGTTTGGAGGGGAGAAAAGGCTGCCTGATGTAATTCACCTTACTTAGAGGGGAAATTCTGTTGGTGATGAGTCTTGCCAGCCTGGGGAGGAGGGCTTTGCTGTGAGTTCATCAGAGGATGGGCACCAAGGCCCAGGAGGGAAGGAGGAGCTACAAATGGAGGAGAAAGATGAGGAAGAAGGCTACAAAGAGGTCTTCCACCTTCCTCCTCAAAAGGGAGACCAGAGGCTGTTACGCTAATGCACGGATGGGAATTTGCAGGTCTTGTTCTTCCCTAGTGTAGTCTCAGGGCTGTGTCTGGACTGGAATCACAGCAACTGGACGTGGTGCTCATGGCTGGAGCACAGTTGTGGATGTGCAGAGAGGACCTCATGTATCATCAGGAGCTCCTGAACCACATGGACCTCCAGTGTGAAACTGGAGCGTGGCCTGTGGAGATGAGAGGAGGAAGGAGGCTCAGGGAGGCTGTGTTGGCGTCTGTTGCAGACCGCCTGGCTGAGCAGATCACAGATGATGCTTTCTGTAAGGAACTACCAGGACCTGCTCACAGACCTCTCCGATCATGAAAGGTTTCAGCCCTGCGTCCACTGCGGGGAAGGCTGCACAGCCTGGCTGGAGCAGTCTGAGATCTTCAGGACTGTGCTTGTGAGGGTTTCCTGATGCAAAAGGCAGAGAGGCTCACCAGGAGCAGCAGACACTGCACATAACACAATGACAAGCAGAACTGATGTCAAACATCATCACAAAAGCTGCAGCAACCGGTTCAGAGTGAATTGGGACTGAGCCATTGGGCCTGAGGCATCCAGGTCTGACTGGCCAGCAGGTAGACAACTGTATTTGTTCGCATACAGATAAGAAAGATAAAAGACGTCTCCTTTCATGCTTTTTCTCAGTTGTGGCGCTTTGAGAAAGCAGCAGAGCAGTTCTCAACCCACATTAACTTACCAGGTCCTCAGAAATCTTTCTTTATGACACAGCCCTTAAAATCTGTGCTGACTGCTGCTGGCAGAAGTATCTTACCTCTGGAGTCCTGTTCAGCAGCATTAGAAACATCTCCAGTGCTTCACTCGATCCTCATGAGTAATGTAGAAATCCAGTGAATTTCCTAAGAATCCATTCATATCGTCCTGTTGCTGTGGAGATTTAGTGCTCATTTCTGAGTTTTCTTAATGGGCCTTTGTTCGTCTGAATTTCCGGTTAATTCCTTTCCCAGTCACCCTTTAGCACCCATCAGTGGAAACGCTGTTTGGAAGAGGCTCGAGTTACTCAATTCCTGGAAGCTCCTGTTTGCTTTATCAGTGGGCAAACTTCATACCTGGCGTGTAAAGATCTGCCAGGGCCCGTCAGGCGAAATGAGTCAGGGGGTTCTCAGGAAACCTGAGTCAGGGGAAAAAAATAAATAGAAAGAATGGGGCTTTTTGGTTTTGTTTGTGTTTTAAAGATGAGGAAGAATAGTGTAAACATGCTGGTGGTTCAGGAGAGATCTGGTGCTTGCTGTCTTCTGGCAGCAGCTGTGACTGGTGCACAGGCTGAGGGGGAGAAGCGAGCTCTGTGGCCCTTCAAAGACCCTAATGGCTTAGTGGTAGAGCCTGCAATTAAGTTGCAACATTGAAATAGTGCAAACAAACCTTAGTGGAGTGATTTATCCAGCAAAAGGGGGATTTTCCTGAGGGTAAAGGTATTGCAGGCATCAGGAGCAGATTTTCACGTTTTCCTGCTCTAACAGCATTGCAGGGGTGGAGCAGTCTCCATCCAGATGATGAGATGCTCTTGCACACCTTTCATCCCTTCTCCTAGCAAGGACCACAGTGGGATTCTGCTAATAAAAAAGCATTAAAAGGACACAAACCCTCTCACGCTGGGATGTCGCTGTTATGAAAGTAAATGCGTTTCTCTCTCACGTGTTCTGGGATAATTCTGGCTGGAGGACCGCGAAATCATTACGTGAGATGTACGCCTGACCTGCTTCCATTTATTAAGTGTTTCAGTGAATCCTAACGCTGTTCATAAACTTGAAGTAGGAGGCGTCGAGTTGCCGGTTTTTATTTTGGTGTCTGAAGGAAAAGGAGGTTTGTGTGGTTGGACCATAAAATAATCCATCCCTTTCCTCCCTCTGCTTCCCCCTCACCCCGTTCTGACTCCTCCAGTGGCTTTGCCAGTGTTAAGATGACTTTAATCTGGTTTCTGGATTGTAAGGGAGAAGCGTAGCACAGTGATTGCTTTGCATGCACGTACCCACCAAGAAATCCTCATCGGCTGTGGAAGCAGCCGCAGCAAACGTTCTGTTTCTCAGCCGACCGATGGATGTTGGTGCTGGTGGGGAAGGAGGAGCCTGGGGAGAGATGGGGACATCAGCTTCTCATGGTTGGGGTGAGAGAAAGGGGTCATAGAAGACCCAGAAGATGGAGTTGGGATAATTCTGGGTGAAGATAGAGAGGATTCAAGCTGGTTGAAAAATATAATAACAGTAATGATAAGAATAACAACAACAACAACAACAACAACTACTATTACTATTACTATTACTATTACTATTACTATTACTATTACTATTACTATTACTATTACTATTACATTTTTCACATGTTTATTAAATGGCTGACTTCTCTTTTCATGGAAGAAAAATGGCAAAATATTTTAAAAAACAGCATTTTTGTTCATAAACTCGATGAAAAGTTTTTGTCCCATCTTCCCTAAGGATTGTTTCCAGTAACACTGGGAGCAGATTCACTTCCAGTTCGGCTGGATAAAGGTTTCCTGTCTGAGTTCAGAGGCTCTGCTGACCAAGTGAAGTGTATAATTGCGTTGCTGTGTTTCAGCTGGAAGGTCACAACGAGCCCGTGGTGCTGCAGGTGTTCGTGGGCAACGACTCGGGGCGAGTGAAGCCGCACGGGTTCTACCAGGCCTGCAGGGTCACGGGGAGAAACACCACTCCCTGTAAGGAGGTGGATATAGAGGGGACGACGGTTATTGAGGTCGGGCTGGACCCGAGCAACAACATGACACTGGCGTGAGTAGCTTTTTTTTAAGAACAGAATTCATTTATTAGCTTGATTTCAGACACTTTTTCGATTTCATCTTTCCTAAAACTTTACCAGTTTGCTTTGTTACGTTAGTCCCATGTTCTGTTTGAACAATATTCAGCACTATGGGAGCTGTCTTGGCTTGTAACACGTGCAGAGCTGCTGATGAGAAGGGGGATGGAGAATATTGGCATCATCAGAGCCCTTCAGGCCCAAAGGGCTGTGAGCTGTGAGCAGTGAGGCTCAGCTCTGGCTTTTCTCCTCCCTCACTTGGCCTGTCCCACTTCTGTCATTACCCCAGCAGCCCAGCGCTGTCAGGGGCGCCTCCTGCTCTGGGTACCACTGAGGGATGCGCTCCAGCGGCAGCAGTTCACTGCAGGACGTGTTTGATCAAGCAGCCACATCTGGTTTAGGTCTCCCAAGAAACTTTAGATATAAATGATGCCTTTCTGAGCTTTTCACGTGTATCTTAATATGTAGACAAGCAGTGATCTTCCAAAGTGTTCATTTCAGTAATAACGTCCTTTGATGGGTGCGTGGTTGCAAGCTGCCACTCTTCACTTAGGAGCTTGTCTTATTTCAAGAGAAGAAACGTTTCTTCAGTTTACAGTGTCCACTTAAGCAGGATAATACAGTTTGTGACTAGACTGAATTGATTTTTTTAGTATAAAATATATTCCCATTTTAAGTTTGGAAACTGCCTCTCGGAGAGGAATTTTGTAATTGTACAGTGTCCGCTTAAGCAGGATGATACAGTTTATGACTAGACTGAATTGATTTTTTAGTATAAAATATATTCCCATTTTAAGTTTGGAAACTGCCTCTCGGAGAGGAATTTTGTAATTGTCCTCAAGTGCTAATGTAAAACCACAGAACTAGAGAGGCAGAAGGGTGCATTTGGAATTGTACTGCAGAGACACTAGAAACGTGAATTTGGAATTACCCAGGAAGAATAGCTTTGCGTGGGCTGTTTTCTCAGAAGATACCGTGATGTCTCAAAAGAAATCTTGGCATTTCAGAGATGCTGTAGCACCTCTGATGGCAGTGCCCGTGCCACCTTCTGAACCTCCTTCTCCTGCTCATTGGCCCTGGTGCAGCCCAGAAATTCCTTCAGATTAGATACCAGCTGGTCTCTGTACTTTTTAGATGTAGGGCCTAAAACCCTACTAAATTTACAGTATTCTAACGCATCAAGCTGTGCGTGTTTATTTTTTGTTTGGTTGTTTTTCTCTTGGGATCACTTTGCACCCCAGGTCTGTCTGAACGGCGACGCTGCCTCACGCTCCCCCTGGCCCTGTGCTCATCTCCCGTAGGACCACAGCTGTGGTCTGACGTAGCTTCACTTCCAGCTTCCACTGAGCATAGAAAATAATGTCCCTCCAGTGACTTTCCTTCTGCTGCTGCTCTAAGTGAACGCAGAGTATTTTGTGGTAATAACCCACCAAACTCAGATCTAGCCCCAGGATTGGGAGAATGAAGATCTCTGATGATAAAGTGAATTCTTACTGAAATTACTTGGTTATATTGCATTTTCTGCTTTATTCGTGCTACTTCAATATTCCTTTCTCCCATGAGTCATCATCCAAATTATGTAGGGTTGAATTGACAACCGGGCTGTGTAATGAGAAAGGTCATACACAGATTCCACGTAAATAAAAAACCCCAGTAATATTTCAGTAATTACTTAAAGAGCTTTGACTTTGTGGCACATGTAACAAGTCAAAAGTCTGTTAAAGGCGTTGTGGTCGAGAAAACATTTTGATTGATTAAAGTAGTTAAAGTAGGTATTTGTTTAAACTGCAAAGTTAAAACTACAAGATCTACGTGCATAAGTGCTTAGAGGAGGTATGTACCAGGGATGCCTGGCTTACAGGGAGTGCCGGGAGAAAGAGGAGCTTCTGGAAGCTCTGGACCAAAAGGGAATAAGGGAGAACCTGGTGGGAAAGATGCTGGTGATGGTATTCTTGGTCCAAAAGGAGAGGCTGGACCCCTGGTACCGTGGCCTCCCAGGCACATACCAAATGTAGAATAGTTATGGTAAGGCAAAGATTAGGTACCAACTCTTCTTTTCTCGCTTTTGCATGCCAAAATTAGTAAGAAACCAATCATGGTAAAGGGCAAATTAAAAAGCAGACATTTTATGCGTACTTGTATGATCTTGTGAAATTGCTTTGTTAAAAATGTATAAATGGGCTGTGAAAATGTACGGGCATTGGAGCACAATTAGAGGAGCGATCCTCTGTGTCTCCCCAGCGCTGCAATAAAGAAGTGCCTGCTTATCTGCAACTGCGTAGATAAGTTTTTCTCGTCGTGATTGCGACCCCATCAAGAAAGATGCTGAACTTATGAAACTCTATTAAGTTCCCAACTGTTTTGTGCTGTTAGGGTTGATTGCGTGGGAATACTGAAGCTGAGGAATGCTGATGTTGAAGCCAGGATAGGGATTGCTGGTTCCAAGAAGAAAAGCACACGTGCTCGGCTCGTGTTTCGTGTTAACATCACCCGTAAGGATGGCTCAACTTTGACTCTTCAGACACCTTCTTCCCCAATTTTGTGCAGTAAGTATCAAAATAAGAAGTTGGTATTGGAGGACTCTGGGTTTAAGTGTGATTGCCATCAAATGCCTTGGGAGGGGAAAAGCCCCCAGTGTTAATCTGTGATTATTTCAGGATTGCTATGGCTAAGATCACATGGATTGGTTTTTATTTGGTGTGAGGTGTTAGATGACCAACCAGAATTTAGAAGTAGTTTGTTAAAATGAATTTTTGCCATTTATAATAATTTTTGCCATGTCTTTGAACTTACTGTATGACTTTTGATACAGGTTTTAATCTTTTCTGTCTTGTCCTTTCCACCACTGAAAGCTGACAGATAGAGGTGATGTCTAATACATCAGTGAGCACAGCTCATCACAGTGGTTCTGATGTGTTGGGCCAGAGGCTGAATCTGTGCTGGTTCAGTGCAGGAATTGAACTTTTTATAGCTCTTGCTGAAAAGGCTGTGAGCCTTTATAATTGTGATCCAGCAATGAGCACAGATGGCAGCGCTGGCTGGGGAGGTTCTGGACAGCGGGGAAGGGAACCGGACGGGGCTGCAGCACCTATAGAGGCTGTAGTGACTACCCTAGATGGGGAATTCTGCTCATCTCCGAGAGAAGAGAGAGGGAAGTGTGTTTAATGCAGCTGTGGATGGGGTTATTGCTAATTCCTGATGAGCAAGAGGACAGGGAAGCTTTTTCTCCATGTGTGGGACATGCTGTGGTTATGCAAGCTCCTGGGCGCTTGTGTTGCGCTCTTTCCGCTCTATAAAGAGAAGTCATTGTTTGGGGTTTTTTCCTTTTCCTAAACACTGTCAGTACCTATTGCGTCCGGGTTCTTGCTCCGCTCGTCAGAAAGCGCAGCTTTGTTGCCAGCGCAAGAAGAGATTGGAAGAGGAGATAACCAGGCCGTGTGAGCTCCACGTCGGGTACCACCCTGTGAGGGGCGGCTGTGCCATGTCCCGCAGCTCCCTGTGCCATTCTGCGCTCACAGAGGTCCCGTCACAGGGCCTGGGGGGAGCAGGAAACCCCAAAAAGGTTCAGCACCAGAGGAGCATCGCTGCTGGCGCAGGAAGGACTCCCGTCTCTTCAGCCATGGCCTGGGTGATAGTTTGGGTGCTCTTCCAGAAATCTCGAAGTGTTCCCATCCCTCTTATTTTCCTCCTCCTGCCATTTTTTGCTAAATCTTCCTTTTTCCAGTGGTTTTTAAACAGGTGGAGTTCTCAGATAGATGCATTTGTGTTGTTGGAAAATACATCAGTGCATTTGCTAGAAATATTCCAGACCGTGTAGCATTGTTCTATCTGAGAATAGTTTTCAGATTGAAGGCAAAAACCTTATCTGTAGCATCTCCACAAGCTGTTTCTGTATGTGTTTTGTTTCTATCCTTAACTTAATGGTTAAAGATAAAATTATTTAAATCATGGTGGAAATGGGAATGGAAATAGTTTGGTGTTTTCTTAAGTACCGAACAATCCAAAAATTGCTGGTGTAAGTAGGAGCTGAGAGTCTGAGATGTTTTAGAGCCCAATTTTAAAATAGATCTCAAAAAGCTGTATTTTATGCACCTCCTGCTTAGCTTGTGGGAAAGGCCCTTTCAGTGGAGAGTTATGAGGGTTAGGAGACTTTCATTCTCTGTTTGCTGAATGCATCCACTTATACCCATAACATTAGGAGCTCTGGTGTGAGATGCAGTAAAAAACCAGAGTATGTGAGAATGATGAATGCTAAGGGATGTCAGAAGAAAAGGAAGGAGGAAATGGAAGTTATCCTTCCATAAAGTTCTTAAAAATTACAGTAAGGAGTTACGGGGGCTTGCAGGAGACCTTAGCCAACCAAGTAGTGCTGGTACATCTCTACAGGCTGGTCAATATGGCATGGGATTTTATTGTTTTAACCTATTTGTTTATATAAATCATCTCCTCCAGCACATTACATCTGGTTTGTTAGCTGAATACATCTCACTGCAGATGGGTACTGCCCCCTCCCATCATAAGGTTTACATACAACTCCTAATATTCTGTGATTCTGTGATTTTCCCTCCTCAGAGCCTGTTTCTGTCGTGTTTTATAACTAATATTGCTGTCAAAGCTTCAGTGATGTTCCCGAAACCATAGGAAAGACATGAAGTGGATGCAGGCTCTTCATTTTAAAGGTCTGCGTTTTAAATAGGCTTTGTTAAGTTGTTAGCAAAGCTAAATCCAGTGACTCCTCAGAAGTTCATGTGCCGTGAGCATATTTAGTGGTTGCGTAATGGTTGCCTAGGAACCCGCTGCAACAGTTGTAGAGAAATCCTTTCGGAAAGGTCGTTAGATGATTTGCAGTGTTGCAGTATGTGTGCTCTTCTGCGGTGGACCCAGAGAACAGCGGTATTAAACACTGAAAGTGGGCCATGTAAGTGCGAAGCACAAGTACAGGCTTCTGCCTCTGGGATTTTACAGTGAAGGTGGTTGAGAAACCTGTGGTAGAAACTGGAATTGTTTTGTAACATAACAGATGTGACCAAGTCAAAATCCGTTATTTAAAAAGGCATTTCTGTATTTAAATGGTCTTTGGTGCTTGTTTTTCGTGTACCACACTTGGTCTTATTTGATTTATGCTTTAAGAAGCGTCGGAGCAGTTTGCAGCAGAGAGGATGTGTAGTGTGGGTTACGTAAATCATCTCAGTCTCTGTCTGAGAGAAAGGGGCTCCAGGGACGTGTGTCTGGAGGCCGCCTGGTTTTTAGGGTATAAATTGCTATAATCCTCAAGTAGAGATGCCGCTCTTGCAAGGAGTTGTATCGGCTGAGGTCTGTGGGTCTCGAAGGTCACAGAGTGGGGTGGTTGGGTTGGGAGGGACCTCAGAGATCCCCTGGTTCCAGCCCCCCTGCCCTGCGCAGGTTCCTGCACCAGCCAGAAAGCTGCGCCATGTGAAAAAACCTGAAATACCCCAGGTAATATGGAATAATAATGACAGGGAATAATAATGACAGGGAATAATAATAGTATGGAATAATAATAGTATGGAATAATCATGGCATGGAATAATAATGGCATGGAATAATAATAATGAGATGGAATAATAATGACATGGAATAATAATGGCAGGGAATAATAATAATATGGAATAATAATATGAAATGGTAACCAGGAATTCCTATTTGTACTCTTTGGTGCAGCAGAACAAAATAAGCTTAATAAAAACTCTTTTCTGTCAGCTTGAGGATGAATTTGTAGGTTTGCCCCAGCTGTGTCTGAGTGCTGATACATTTGTTCATCGCTCGCTATGCCAGGAAATGACAGAACCAGATTTTCTTCCCTCCTGAGCACTCCTTGAGCTTTCGCTCCAGCACTGAAAGTTTCATCTTGAACATTTAATAAATGCAGGAGGAAACGGAAAAGATCATCAGCAGATGATTTACCTAAGTGGGATTTTTATGAAGTCATTGCATTTAGTGAGGAAATACTAGAAACCGTTCTCTCCTGAAAGGTTTTGTCGTGAATGATGCAGTAAAGGAAGAAGCCCAGAGTTATTTTGTTCCCTTATGATGCTGTAAGTCACAGCTTTTGTTGTGGCTGTTGCTGTTTTCTGACTTCACCCGTTTTGTTTTTCCCTTGCAGCGCAGCCCGCAGGAGTTCCCGAGATCCTCAAGAAAAGCCTGCACAGTTGCTCGGTGAAGGGGGAAGAGGAAGTTTTCCTGATTGGCAAGAACTTTCTAAAGGGAACAAAAGTGATTTTCCAGGAGAATGTTTCTGGTCAGTGGGAAGCCGAGGAGAGCGTGGGGGGGGTTTGCGTTGGGTGATGGGGTTGAGTTGTGGAGAGCAAACTGAGCAGCAGAATCAAAGGCACTGAAATGAATTGCTTCATGTGGACGTGCAGTAAATGATGCTTTTTCACTTCCATTTAGATGAGAATTCCTGGAAGGCAGAAGCTGAAATAGATATGGAATTATTTCATCAGGTACTTCTGTATTATTATTACTGTTACTACTGCTACTACTACTACTACTATTATCATCATCATCATCATTATCATTACTACTACTACTGTTACTATTACAATACCCTGCCTCTGTTTCCAAAGAAAATTCAAACAAGCCTTTCCCTCTTCCTGTGCATTTCTAGAAATAATATTCCTTTTCTTCAAACCAGTTCTTTGGTGCATCTGGTAGAATGTCTTTGGTTTGGGTTTACATGAGTGTAATTGTTGAATTTCTAATTGAGATCTTAGGTACCACAGTCAGAGTGTGGTCTGTGAACTTGTGGAGCCAGTCTTTGCCCTTACATACAATGTAATGAAAAGGCCTAATACAATTTTTCCAGTATCTTTCCTAAGGACACATTAGATTACTACTGAGCGGAAACAGTTTGTGTGTATGCCATGGTTGTTATACCTGGCGGAATTTCTGTTCCACTCTGAAATGTTTTACAAAATATTTGCTTATTTTTGACACAACTAGGTGTCTTTCTGGTCTTCTATCAGTGTTTCTCTGTTTTGATGGATGTAAATACAAGTAAGGTCCATAGTAAGGTTTCTAACATGACTTCTAATTTATTCTTGTGTTGCAGAATCACCTTATTGTGAAGGTGCCGCCATATCACGACCAGCAAATAACCTCCGCGGTTTCTGTGGGCATATACGTGGTGACCAACGCTGGCAGATCGCACGACGTGCAGCCATTTACGTACACTCCAGACACATGTGCGTGCAGGAGAGAGCTGGAGGGACGGGCGGGCAGTTTCACCTGCTGAGCAGCTTATTTCTGCTTCCATAGTACTCAGTCCATACAACAGAAATGTAAAGTAACGTGGATCTTTTCAGATTCCTCTCACAGAATCCCAGCATGTGAGGAGTTGGAAGGGACCTGGAAAGCTCCCCCAGTGCAATCCCCCCATAGCAGGATCACCAGAGCAGTCACACAGGAACACGGCCAAGGCTTTGGGTGTCTCCACACAAGGAGACTCCACAACCTCTCTGGGCAGCCTGGGCCATGCTCCATAACCCTCACACTGACAAACTTTGGCCTCCTCTTCAGCTTGAACCTCCTGTGCTCCAGCTTGGGACCATTGCCCCTTGTCCTGGCATTGGCCATCCCAGAGCAGAGCCTGGCTCCTTCCTCCTGACACTCGCCCTTTCCAAATGGATGCCCATGAATGAGGGCAGCCCTCAGTCTCCTCTGCTCCAAGCTCAAGAGCCCCAGCTCCCTCAGCCGCTCCTCAGCAGGAGATGCTCCACTCCCTCCAGCATCTTTGTGGCCCTGCTGGACTCTTTCAAGCAGTTCCTGTCCTCCTTGAATGGAGGGCCCAGCACTGGACACAAGATTGCAGCTGTGGTGTGAGCAGGGCAGAGCAGAGGGGCAGGAGAACCTCTCTGCCCTACAACCACCCCTTCTCATCCACCCCAGGATGGCGTTGGCCTTCTTGGCTCAAGGGCACATTGCTGGCTCATGGGCATCTGCTGCCACCAACACCCCAGGTCCTTTTCTGCATGGCAGCTTTCCAGCCACTCGTCCCCTCGCTGGCTAGGTTTGCTCTGTTAAAGAATAAAATCAAAAGGCTTGGCTTTTCTCAATTCTGTAGAGAGGATCTCAGATTTCAGCTGCATGGAGACAGCTGTTCTTATAAAGTCACAGCCATTTAAGGTAGCATCCATGTAGGATCCAAAATGAAGCTGAGCAGCAAAAAAGTAGAACTATTCCATACAGTGCACCAAAAACAAGCAAAAAACACCACCAAGCTTTATCCTGAGGAAAGCTGAAGCTTGCCCATATTGTGTATTTCTGTTTATTTATTTATCTGTATTGCAATACAGAGTGCAAAGTTTTGTGTGGGTTTCAAGCAACCTTAATTTCTTTAGGATACAAGTAACTGTTTTGGTTTGCTTTGTGGTTTTTTTCCCCACTTGTTTGCTGTTTTAACATAAGGAAGTTCTCAATGTGTTTTGTCTCAGCAGCTGGTACTCTGAATGTGAATGTGAAGAAGGAAATCTCCAGCCCAGCCCAACATTGTTCTTTTGAAGAGGCTATAAAAGGTATGAAATAGATTCTTATCGTTGTTGTTAATAGTTTAACTAGAAATGCCTACCCAAATTTGGAGGAATGAAGCAGAATCCTCTGAAGATAAGTCTGTGCCTGTAAGATCTGGCCATATTCTTATAGGGAGCTTTGTTTTCTGATTCTGAAGACTTGACTTTATGACAGTGTTCCTTTAAGTATCTTTTAGCATGAGCTAGTATAGAACCAAAAAACCCGTTGTGTCCATGCAGAGTTGGTCGTTTTGCTTCAGGAGAGCAAAGTTTGTGGTTTGCCTGGTTTTTAAATGAATTGATCCTTCCAATATTGAAATAAAGTAGAGGAAGGAAATGATTTTTAGTAGATTGTTAAAACTCTGGTGGTGTGCAGAGGTTAATGGAAGTTTCCAGAGCCTGCTCTGGTGAAAGCAGATCGAGAGGTACACAGATTTACAACGTGATCCCAGCCTTGATAGGAATCCATGGCTTTGGGTTCTACCCATGAGGCTCATGTTTGAAGTTAATGGCTTGGGCTTGGCAGGGAATATGTTTACAAGTTGACTTTACAACTTGTTAGGGAGAATAATACAAGATACGATGAGTTTAAACCTGCAGAGAATATTTGGGGGAGAAATAATGCAAAACTGTTTAGGGCAGTGAAACAAGCTGATAAAAAGACTGGTAAGACTTCCAGTAGCAAGATTATAAAGATGAGGAAAATAAAACCTAATGTATCTGGGCAAGCCTGACATCCATTGTTGTTAGTCTTCACTATAAGCTTTGAAGATTTTGGGGTTTCTAGGATTATTTGAAGCATTCAGATGATTGCAGTGATCTCTGCATATTAACGTCGTATGTAAGGATGGGAACCCTTAGGGCTGAAGAGGGAAGGGGGAAGCAGACCACCACTAGAAACCCCCTCCTTGCATGGTGGATGTTGATGTTCCTATTTCCTTTCTTTATTTCCCTGTGTAGCTGCAGCAGTGAAGGCCACTGGCTGTAACCTGGAGAAGGTGAACATTCTTCCTAGTGCCTTGATAACCCCGCTCATGCCAAGCAGTATGATCAAGAACGAAGATGTGGCTCCCATGGAAGTAAGTGCAGAAAAAAGATCTCCCCCTGTCTTCAAGGTGAGTTTGGCTGTGGTCAAAGAGAGTGGCTTTAACAGTCTCGGTTACATCTCCCCATCGGTCCATGTTGTAATGGTGGAGCAGGGTAACACACAGGGAAGCTGTCGTGTCCGAGATTGGTCTGAGCAGAGCCATCTGATCACAGGGCACCACTGACGTAACAAACTTGCCTTTGCAAGTAACTTCTCTTGTTCCCACATTCAAACAGATTGGGTAGTGATACCGTGATGAATTTTTAATCCTGTCACACAGAACTAGTAAATGACTGTAAGAATAAAATTTTAATCACTTCCTAGCATTGCTTTCATTAAATGGCACCTTCCTTGAAGTAGCATTTTCACTGCTAGGCACTTGCTCACTCGTTTGGTTACTTATGGAGCTGTACCCAGCTGCCAGATCTGTCCGATATTTCATGAGCATAGGGGATTGGTGGAAGTGTTACAAGCATAACCCAAGTAAACTTACAAATCGTTTAATGTCTTGCTCTTTTCAGGCTTCAAATGTGGTTGGACCAACTCAGCAAACATTGGAAAACAGCATGTCCGGCATATCGACTTCTGCTTCCCATTTACCTTCTGAAAATGAAAACCAGCAACAAATACAGCCCAAGGTGTATAACGCAGAGACGCTAACGACCATCCAGACGCAGGACATTTCCCAGCCTGGAAGCTTTTCGGCCGTCTCTGCCCCGGCCCAGCTGCAGAACAGCGATGCGTTACTGCAGCAAGCAGCCCAGTTCCAAACGAGAGATTCCCAAACCAGGGAGGTCTTGCAGTCGGATGGCACAGTTGTCACTTTGTCACAATTAACTGATGCATCCCAACCGCAGCAGTCCACGCTCTCCGAACCAGCACAGGCGTCACTTTGTCACAATTAACTGATGCCTCCCAACAGCAGCAGTCCACGCTCTCCGAACCAGCACAGGCGCTGCAGCAGCAGATTTCCTCAAGTATTTTCTCATCAGCGAGCGGCGTGAGTCAGTTACAGAACACCATACAGCAGCTGCAGGCCGGAAACTTCCCAACTAACACAGCCACCGGCAGCAATAGAAACGTTGACTTGGTGCAGCAGGTATTGGAAGCTCAGCAGCAGTTATCTTCGGTTTTATTTTCGGGTTCAGACAGCAGTGAGGATGTTCAAGATCAGCTGAATGCAGATCTCTTTCAGCAAGTTAGCCAGATGCAAACCAGCGTCAATTCTGGGATATTTTCCTCCTCGGACACAGCTGTCCATTCCCGACCAGAGAACCTTTTGCCCGGACGAGCCGAAAATGTTCACTCGCAGCCTGAAAACGCGTTGTCCAATCAACAGCAACAGCAGCAGCAGCAACAGCAGCAGGCCATGGAGACTTCTGCAGCGATGGTGATAGGAATCCAGCAAAACATCTGCCAGGCTGCGACACAGATGCCCTCTGATCTGTTCTCGTCAACAACTTCAGGGAACGGAGCCCTGCAGCAGTCCCCCGTGTACCAGCAGGCTCCTCACATCATGAGCGGGTTATCGACAAGCGAAGACATGCAAATGCAGTGCGAGCTGTTCTCGTCCTCTCCCGGTGTTTCTGGCAGTGAGGCCGCTCCTGCAGCCCAGCAGCAGGTCTCCAACAACGCGCCGAATATGTTTCAGGCGTCAAATTCTGCGGATGGAGAGGAGGCTTCAGGTCAGAGCAAGCAGATGCAAAGCACAGTGTTTCAGACCATGGTTCAAATGCAGCACAGTGGAGAAAATCAGTCACAAGTGAATCTCTTTTCATCCACCAAGAACATGATGACTGTTCAGGCCAGTGGATCTCAGCAGCAAGGAGGGGGGCTGTTCCAGCAAGGCGGAGAGATGATGTCAATTCAGTCGGGAAGCTTCATGCAGCAGTCTCCACACTCACAAGCTCAGCTTTTTCACTCTCAGAATCCTATCGGTGATGCTCAGAATATATCACAGGAAGCACAAGGCTCGATTTTCCACAGTCCGAATTCCATAGTGCACAACCAGAGCAGCAGCAGTTCCTCAGACCAGCTGCAGCCTCCCATGTTCCACTCGCAGAGCGCCATGGGGGTGTTGCAGAGCTCTTCGGTCCCTCAGGACCAGCAGTCTGCCAACATGTTCCTCTCCCAGAGCTCGATGAGCAACGCCGCCACGCAGGAAGAGCAGATGTCCTTCTTCACAAGCCCAAATTCCATTTCTCCTCTTCAGACGGCAACTAACACCGAGCAGCAGACTTCTTTCCAGCAGCAGACACAGATCTCTCACATCCAGAGCTCTATGCTTCCCCAGGAGCAGCCCCAGACTCAGCCGGCGCAGCAGGGTTTGTTTCAGTCTCAAGTGTCGCTGGGCTCCATCCAGTCCAGCTCGATTCCCCAGAACCAACAGGGAGCCATCTTCCAGCCTCAGCATTCGATAGTTGCCATCCAGAGCAGTCCTCCGTCTCAAGAGCAGCAGCAGCAGCAGCAGCAGAACATGATGTTCAGTAACCAAAACGCAATGGGTACAATGGCTTCTCAAAAGCAGAACATGATTTTCAACCCGAATCAGAACCCAGTTACCAATCAGGAGCAGCAAGGCCAGTCCATTTTCCATCCCCAGACTAACATGGCATCGATGAACCAGGAGCAGCAGCCCATGCAATTCCAGAGTCAGACGACGGTGTCTTCTCTTCAAAATCCCGGATCCAGCCAGGCTGAGGCGCAGCAGCCGACCATCTTCCACAACTCGCCCCAAATCCAGTTGGTCCAAGGCTCACCGAGCTCTCAGGAGCAGCAGGTCACCCTCTTCATCTCCTCCGCTTCCATGTCTGCCCTGCAGAACAGCATGAGCCAGCAGGAGCTGCAGCAGTCCCCCATGTTCTCCTCCCAAAACAGCATGGCGGGGATGCAGGGCGCTGCGTCCCCTCCGCAGCAGCCGGCCTCTCTGTTCCACAACGCGGCGGGAGGCGCCATCAACCAACTGCAGAGCTCGCCTGCTTCGTCTCAGCAGACGTCGGGAATATTCCTGTTCGGCATTCAGAACAGTAAGTGGGAGATTACAGTGCAGAAGAGCTTTTCCCAGACAATGATTATTCAATGCTAAGATATTTCCTTACCAAAAAAAGAGAGTTCTGAAGTAAATAACACAGCACTACAGTTGGGAATATACGTACTCCTCGTCCTGCTCTGAGTGTGCACTTACGTTGCTGATTTTATGTGAGAATTCTTAGCTCCTGTGCCTGTTGATGTTCTTACAGTTAGGATTAATGTGTGACAAAACCGTCTTAGAATTGTGTTAATATTATGTCTAATATTATTAGCAATATACGTGCAAATAATAGATAAAATACATGTGTACACATGTTAAAAAATAGGTTACACTTTTTTCAGTCAGCTCCACTCTTCTTTCTCTTGCTGCATTTGATGTCTGTGGTTTATGCAATGACCTTCTCCATTCAGTACTGAAAGGAAGGATTTCTGTAAAGCCGTGTAGTCCAGAGAAGCGTCTGTTGAAACTCCTTCAAGACAAAGCATGGGCATACTCGACACTTAGGCCATGCATTTGGTTTCTCTTCCAGCAAAGCGTTGTCCTCTGTGATGTTTGGAGTGTTTGGTCATTGTAGAGTCCATGTATTCAATGTGTGCACCTTGACTGCTGCGTATCACAGTCACAGGCACAAAAGTGCACGTAACTGCCTACAGAATTTACAGCCCATATGGATGGATGTGAAGAAGCTGGGTAATTCCCTGCATTAACCTCATTTAAATGTGCTTTGTTCTTCACTTCACCAGACTGCGGGCAGCTGCTGACATCTGGGCCGGCAGCGCTGCCGGAGGAGCTGATGGCCATCGGTCAGCAGGGCCAGCCCCCGAGCGAGGGCCAGGCGGCCGTGCCAGCCCTGCTGTCCCAGCAGATCGCCGAGACTCCGCCGCTGCCCTCGGCCATGGCCACCAACCAGAACATGGAGAAGATCGATGATCTGCTCGTGTCGTTGCAGAACCAGGGGAACAACATGGCTGGCTCCTTTTAATTAGTCAAGTGAGTACCGTGGTCGGGGTTTTGGGTTCTCCCCTGCCATGCCTGCTGTTGTTCAGCAAGTCTTTACTTGGGAGTGTGTCACCACGCTCAGAGAGATCAGCTGAGATACCGGAATGGAGAATAGCAGAATGAAGGGGTATTTAAAACGGTCAGATGCGTGAAATGGTTGAGACTGGGTCCTGTCATTCAGTTGCTGCTCGTTTTGTCACCTGCCATTACGGTCCAGTCCTTTATTGGGAAGAAGTGGATCACCAACAGCTCGGTAGATAAAGCCTTATGAAATGTGACTGTGGTTAAATCTTAAGGCTTATTGAGTAAATAACACCTCGAGTCTGTACTGCTCTGAAGTTACTACTCTGAGTTACGATAACATAGTGTGAAAACAAGTCCTGGTGAGCTGTGGTGGCTGTTGCAGTGTCATGTGCTGGAGCGAGCTGTCAGTGTTACCAGGGAACGCTCTGCTCTGCGGTGCCTTTCAGAGATGGGAAAGGCTTTGCCTACCAGTGAGTCCCAGGAACCAGGACTCTGCCATCCAGTATTGGCCTCTGTGGGGAATTCAGCTCTGGTTAACTGTGCCGCTGGCCTAAATCCCCCAGGAGTTTCACTTAAGTGATACACTTCATTTTCTAATCTAAACTGTTGTATGTGAAGTGATGAACTTTAAAAAAAATAAATTAAAAAAAGAAGTGGAAGGAGAGTAATCCTGCTCTGTGAGTGCTGCGTTCTGGTACTCGCTCGTAGTTTCACGTCTGCCTGTGAGGAACACTTCTAAGATGAAGGAACTACACAGAAGTAAGACGGTGACTCTTGGTATTTGTGTCTAACTTCTTTGTTTGCTTCTTTTTTCCCTGCAGAAATTCTGTGAAGACAAAAGTCACGATTTCCCAGATCCTCTCAGACCTTCCGGCTCTGGATTAGGCTGTGTGGAGCTGATTGCTTCTGTCAGAAAGTGGTCCTCTTCTCTAAAGAGCACACACGTGGCCAATTGCAGCGTCTAGCACCTAGGGCCACGGCCGTGGTATTTGGGATCTGTAGTGCCAATAATGCTGAGGAGCTATGCTTTGTTTTCCTAGGGCATGGGATTGTACTGTTACTGGGTTCCTAACCCTCACTACCGGTGGGGTGCTCTCAATTTGAAGCATATCTGGTCAGTTATTATTGTTTTAGACGGTAATTCGTGTTACCACCTATACTTCTTTTCCTCCTTTTCCTCCTTCACGCCCCCTTTTTTGATGAGAAAAGCTCGTGAAGCAGGAACTCAAACGCCTGCGCCCGAGCTGTGGTGCATGGCTGTCGGCGAGCGGAGGGATCGCAGGTTTTACGGTTGAGTAGGGGGCAAATGCTGTGATTTAGGGGGTGGCAATGAGAAATGAGTGTAATTAATAAACGAGCAGAGCTGCTGCTGTTGGAGGTAGCCAGGGTGGGTTAATCCAGATTAACGGTTCCCACCTCTGAACGAGGGTTTGGCTCTGACAATGTGAAGAAGTGAAGGGGAGCTGTCAGGTAAAGTTTGTGCTTAAAACCTTAACGCCTAAAATACCTTTGGCTGGGAAAGAAAATTGTGCCTGGCCGAGGACAGACCCCCCTGTGGCTGTGGGTTAGAACTGGTGGAACTGCATTGCCCCTTTCAAACGTGCTGCTCCCCTTGGTTCTTCCCGTGATTTCCCTTCTCTCTCCCTCAATTTTCCATTGTGTTTTTAACAAGGACATCAAAATCCTGCTGGCTTTAAAGAGCAGAAGCAGCTTTTAGGAATTAGGCATTAAATTGCTTAGTCAGGAGAAGCTTTGACAAATAACTGAGGATTGAGGAAAGAGGAAGCAATTTCTCCACCACCTTCTCAATGCAGGAACCCCCGTACGCGGTCATTCTCCAGCTGTTACTGATGTAAATCTTCAGCTTGACTTTACTCCAAGTAGGGAGCAAATTACATCATTTTTAAGCATTCTTGACACTTCACTTCGCCCTGAGCTGTTGCATCTTTGTAGCACATGGAGCTCATTGCAGTTTGGAAGTGAATTCTTTTTAATCCCAACAATCCCCAAGTCTCGTTTCTCGTCCCGTCTCCATTCAAACAACAACAACAAAAAAGCTTAAAAAAACAAGGATGTTACAGAATGTAAACCCAACCCACTCCAGCCCACGCGGTTGTACTGTGAGGCTTTTTTGGGTGCTCCCACCATCCGGACAGGTTTGTGGTCTCACTGCAGCTCCCCCCAGGTTTGTCCCCTCCCCTCTGCTGTAGGAAGCTGGTGCTGTGGTTCAGCTGCGACGCCTCGGGTGGCGTCGGTGTCCCGGCACTTCTCACCTTTGTCGTTTTAATAACAAGGACTCGTCTGTAAATGGGTTTTTTTCAGTTCCTCTGGTCCGTTTACCGTGTGTTTTCCCCAATCTGGTGTGTGCGTAGTTGAGCCGTGTAGAGTTTTTGTTTGTTTAATGGTTTTCCTGTCTGTCCGTCTGTCCTGGCGTTCCTTCTCTTTCTGTCTCTCTCTTTCTCTCGCATTGAGAGGCATTGAATTACGTTTTCAGTAGTAAGGCTTCTTGCCGATATGAAGGGAACTTTTCAGAAAGAGACCTGCTCTGGGTCATTTAATTTTGAATACAGTTTTCAATCGTTCAAGTTTTGGATGGTTTATATCTAATGTGTGTTTCATTTTTTTGGAAAGCTATATTTTGTATTTAGGAAATGGTATACTATTTTGCTATTTGTACTGAGTGAGTACATTGGCATAAATATAAAAAAAATTTATATATATACATATATATAAAATATTCTTTTTTGCCACACATTTTTGTGGTAAATTTGTGAGTTTGTCCGATGTTCTACCACAACGTGGCGTCTGATAACAGTGGGGTGGGGTGGGGTTTGTTATGTCTTTATGGAGTATTTAAGTACTTTTTGCAACATAAACGACTCGTTCATCTCTCGCCATTCCACCACCAGGCGGTTTCCTGGCTCCCAGCAGCTTCTCTGTGCGTGTCGGTGTGCGTCGCTCAGCCGCGCCGTGTAGCGAGGGAACCCGTAGGCATTTAGGCGTCATGTAAACCCCCGGGGTTTCCTCCAGAATGAGCCATTCAGCTTTTCTTCCACTATCATTGTCTATTTAATATTTTATTACTAGCGCCTCTGTGTTTTTAACTCTTTAATTTATGATTACGCTCAGACGTTTAATCACCAGAACAAGGATTTCCCTGCTTCATAATGTCCAGAGCTGCTTTATAACCCCCAACCATACTTTTTAATCTAGATGATTTTTTTTTTTATTGTTATTTTATTTTTCATTTCCTGCTAAGATGAAATATTAACCCAATCCCGTTATGGTTCACGACGTGAAAACAGCAGCCTCGCGGCGGTGACCGAACACTGCCCGGGGCTGGGCAGAAGACTGAGAATTTTGGACCGAAACAGCTCGTGGATGGTGGTGAAGCAGACGCCGGTTCCTCCAGGCTGAACTTTGTGTGGGATCGTGGTCCCGGAGGTCACCGGGGCCCTCGCACGCAGAGGAAGGAGCGGGAGCGGTGGCTGCGCCGCCGTCGGTCGCTGCGTTGGCACCGAGGCACCGGGACCAATCCTCCGTGGAACGAGGTGGTGCCAGAGGAGACCTTGGCACCGCGGCCGCTCCGGAAAACATCAAAAACTAAATAAAACCAAAAGAAAAGGGCTGTGCTGCCACATCTGGCACTGCTGGGTACCACCTTGCTTTCCTTGTGGTGAATCGATCTGGCTTGTTTTAGGTCAGCGTTGCGGTGTGCACCGCTCTGAACGTGTGATTTGGTTACTACAAGTATTTGTCCTACAAGGGAGAGGTTGCTCAGCGTTGAAACTGCTGCTATGGAGGATGGAGGGCGCTGAGCTCGCAGCCGGGCAGGGCCTCATGGCAGAAAGACCCCAAATTCCCCGTCCTGAGCGGTCACTTTGTGGTGCCGATGATTGGAGCTTACTCTGCTTTTCCCTTCTGTTCCTCCCCGTGTTCATCCCCCGGGTGCGGGCGCTGGCGTCCCCGGGGCTGTGGGCAGAGACGAGGTGGTGGCATCTGGGGCTGAGAGGTGAGGAAATCCCGAGCCATCGGTCCCCGAGTTTAAATTAAGGGCAATTTCCTGTCATATCCACAAAGCTTATACACTGTGTGTGTGTGTGTATGTAAATAAATCATAGGAATAACACAGAATAGACGGTGGAAAGCTAAACTTCTCCTCTGGTAGGAAGTCATTGGTGCTTTGTGCTTAATTAGCAAGTCCACGTTTTGTTACTAATTGCCTCTCCCCTGACTGTTCAAGCCAAACGCTTCGCTGTTACTTTAACGTAGAAGTAGTTCAGGAAATAATTTCATCCTTGCCGTTTCAAAGTGGGTGTTTAATCACCAGCCATTTGATTGTCATTACTTTTAATTACTGACAGGGTGGTTACTTCCCACTTGGATTTGTGATGGGATGCAGCATTGACCTGTTGTGCGTGCGTTACCTGGGCAGGGGTTTGCTGGGCAGGGCAGCTCCGTGTGGACATTCCCTGGATTTAGAGAAATTGAGCTTTATTTTTTTTAAAGCTTCGGCCAAATTCGTCTTCAAGGAGGAGCAGGGGTTTGTGTTGAGGGCCTGGAGGCAGCTGCGCTGTTTCGGATGCTTTGTGTGGCAGCTTTGTCTTCTCATTCGAAGTCTTTTGGGGGTGAGTGTGTCGTGTCCGTGTCCAGACCGGTTAGGCCAGTTGGGTGTGCCGGTGTCACCAGTCTGTGCCCAGCGCGGGCTGGGGACTGAGCAGAGGGGGTCCCTGCTGCGAATGGGATCAATGATGTTCAGGAAAATCGCAGCAGCAGAGGGAACCCCTGCAGAGGCACACTCAGAAATTCCCTGGCTGCACGGGAGGCTTTTCCC
>NW_010175338.1:31742-36750 GCF_000695765.1 Mesitornis unicolor
TGGGTAGGTGTGTAAATACACAACACAGGTGATATATGTATATAGAGGAACCGTGTGTCTGTTGTATGTATGTGACCAGTAGTCACACACACAGAACTGCTATCTTTACATTTTTATAAGCCTGAAATGCTGTTACTTCTCCTTGGTCTGAGGGTCATTTACTGAGGTTTTTGTGGCGACGCGGTTGCACGAACACCTCGGTGCCGTTGGTGCTGCTGCTCCAGAAATGGGCGCTGCTCCTGAATGTCGCTGGTGCCCGTGCAGAAAGCTGCTCACTTTTGTATCTTTATATATTTTTATTAATATTTGCAGGTGTGGGGGTAGCGGAGAGCAGAACTGGGAGCTGTGGCTGAGCGCCTGGTGTGGGGTGGGCTCGGGATGTGCAGCCCCAGCAACACCGGCCCCTGTGCCATCCCTCAATGGCTTTCCTGGGAGCTCCCGATTTTGGGACCTTTCTCCTTCCCGGTGTCCCAGCAGCTCCAATGGGAGCGGTGGTGGCTGTGCCGCTCTGGGGAGCAGCTCCCAAGGGGGTCATTAAATTGTTCTCGTGTGGTGAAGGAACTGCTGCTCAGCTGGGTTGGTTTATGGGGAAGGTGAAGCTCAGTCCCATTCCTCTTCACTCTTACAAAGGCATCTTTAATTTATTCTTTCTTAACATTATCTAGGAAACTCTCTCCTTGAAAGCTGCTCGTGGTTTCTGGCTGTGAGGAGCCCTGCCCCGACTTGTCCTGATTTCTTAGGTTGTGTGAGGAATTGAACTCTCTAAAGAAACCCAGACTGTAAAGGCAGCAGCACGGTGCGGGTGTTCCCCTGCGATTGAGGTGAGGTGGACGGGCAGGCGTTACTGTCCTGAGCATCTCTGCCAAACCGGGCGCTGTTCGTGTTCCCTCTCCTTGAGCCACCCCCCCACTGCAGCCTTATCCCCACCATTTACAGATTCATCATTTTTGCTGGTCCAGTTCATGAAATCCTCTCCTCCCATTGAGGTGTGAGGGGTCCCACGATTTCCCTGCTCCCTGGGGGATGCTCCCTTTGCAAGGGCTTGGTTCAGACTCCAAAACCCCAACACCAGCCCCCTGTGAAACATCCCCGTTGTGTCCCGGGGCTCAGAACAGCGAAGGGTCCCGAGTTCAGATCACGGCCATCACCTCAGCCCTGGATCTGCCCCTGGGAGCTGGGAGGGCCTGGGGCAGGTGGGACCCCAGGCAGGGCCGTCCTGGGGGTTGGGCTAACAGCGCTGAGCTTTCCTCCCAAGCTTTACCCTGATCCTGTGGGTGCTGCACACCCAGACCCACTCCCAGCATCCTTCCTTAGACCTCCACAGCATTCCTTATTTTTAATTCTGGACACAAAATATTTCCATTTGCTCCCATTACTGAGTAAGCTCCAACCCGACCTCCCCAGCAGGGCAGTTTTCTGCCCGTCCCGAGCCGCGCCGTGCGTGGTTTGTGCCTTTCTGCCATGCGTCCCCGCGCCGAGAGCGGCACCCGGCGTTCCTGTGCGTGTCTGTGCGTTGGCTTTCGTAGTTGGGGTTCTCCAAGCACTGATTCCCGGTGTTTTCAGTTTGTTCCATGAGGGGATATTTCATTTGCATCTATGTTTTTAGCTATCCTGTGATAACTTGTTGAATATTAAAAAATAAAAATATTTTGCTTCTATTGGGACATTTGTATACTCGCAACTATATTTCTGTAAACAGCTGCAGTCAAGAATAAAACGATGAAAGTTTTCATTTTGCAGTGTAAAGTCTTGTTGTGGTTTTTTTCGAGGGCCTCTTCTCTCTCTTTCTGCTGGGAGAAAACTCCACTGTCCACTCCCCAGGGCAGATCCACCCCGCAGGGGTCACATCCACCCTGGATGGGTCAGGAAACACAGGGCTGGCCGGAGCTTTGCGTAAGAAAAGGCTGCTTTAAAGCCTACTGCAGTGTTTCTTTCCCATTTTGGGGTGTTTAGCCCCAGGTAACCCTCTGCGCTGCACCCCTTTCCTACCCCAGCCTGTGAATTACAGAGCCTGCAATGGAACTGCCCGCAAAGTGGGGCTCTGTCTCCCCCCAGGCCCTGAGCAGACTGGGATGAACTGGCACAGCCCTCCCTTTTCTGCAGCTTTGGGGATGCAGAGGCTCAGATGCGTTCCCCATCCTGCTGCCCCCCTGCAGCCGGGGTCAGTGATGATGTAATTTTGAAGAATTACAGCAGGGGTAAGAAGAAAACACCACAAACTTCCCCCAGTGAGCAGAGCAGAACGCTTTACTGTGCCACGTTTATCAGGGTGATTACAAAGGGTTTCACCCACTGGCCGGGGTGGCATTTGCCCCCTCCAGAGCCGCCGGCCGGGGGCGTTTTTGCCCCCTCCAGAGCCGCCAGCCCCGCTCTCGGTGGTGCTGTGGGGTGGAACACCTCGAGAAACCCTCCTCAGCTTCCCAGGGCCCCTAGGAAGGCACCACAGCAGCTGCAGAAACAGGACCAAGCTGCGGGTTTGTGTTTATTGGCAGCGCAGCCACTGCCTGGGGGCCAAGCAGGGAAACCCCAACCTCCCCAGCTCCCCCTGTCCTGCCAGGCCACCCCCGCTCGCTGCCCCCTCTTCAGGGCTGGGAGAGGCCTCGTCTCCCCAGAGCCGTGGGGCAGCAGGGGCCAGCCCAGCTGCAGGGGGCCCTGTCCTCCCCTTCACCTCCTCTTCACAAACTTCTTCGTGACGGCGTTGGGGTTCAGGCGCCTCCTGCCCGCGCCCAGGGCGGCGTCGCGGATCTGCAGGTTGGCAGCGCGGCTGTAGACATCGTTTTCCACGAAGGGCGAGACCCCCGCGATGTAATCGGGGTCGAAGACGTTGGTCTTCTGCCTGGCCTTGCGGGACAGGCGCTGCTGTGGGAAGGGCTGGTCCTCCACCAGCTGGGGGTTGTTGGCGTGCTTACCCCCTTTGGGGGCTGGCAGCGGGTACTGCCGAGAGAAAACAGGTGGTTAAATGGGTTTTACTGCTATAAATTGGGGAGTTTGCTACGTACGGCCCTTCTATGGCTGCCATCCCATCGTTCTACTCCTGAGACTTACTCCCCAACCACACCAGCTGTGGACCTTATATTAATACCATCGCTAATGTTGCTTTTTATTATTCTATTAAATCTCTTTATATTTTAACCCACAGGTCACTTTTCGTTTTCCCAATTTCCCCCGTAGGTAAGGAGAGGAACAACTGCCCGACCCCCAGCACTCACCCTGAGCCCTCGGGGGTTCAGCACCTTGGGGTTGCGGGAGAAATGCATGTGCAGGGTCCCGTCGTCGCTGACGCTCACAGCAACCTTCTTCAGGGTCTTGTTACCACAGTGGGGACAGAAAACCTTGGTCATGTCCGACGTGGTCCTGTGGGACGGGGACAGAGGGGGTTACAGCACTGCCCCTCCCAGCCATGGCCAGCACTGCTCTGCTGGGCCCTCAGCTCAAGGACAGGAACTGCTTGAAAGAGTCCAGCAGGGCCACAGAGATGATGGAGGGAGTGGAGCATCTCCTGCTGAGGAGCGGCTGAGGGAGCTGGGGCTCTTGAGCTTGGAGCAGAGGAGACTGAGGGGTGCCCTCATTCCTGGGGATCCATTGGGAAAGGGCAGTGTCAGGAGGAAGGAGCCAGGCTCTGCTCTGGGATGCCCAATGCCAGGACAAGGGGCAATGGTCCCAAGCTGGAGCACAGGAGGTTCAAGCTGAAGATGAGGCCAAAGTTTGTCAGTGTGAGGGTGGCAGAGCATGGCCCAGGCTGCCCAGAGAGGTTGTGGAGTCTCCTTGTGTGGAGACACCCAAAGCCCTGGCCGTGTTCCTGTGTGACTGCTCTGGTGATCCTGCTGTGGCAGGGGTTGCACTGGGGGAGCTTTCCAGGTCCCTTCCAACTCCTGACATCTGGGATTCTCAGCAAAGCTCACCTGAAGCAGCCGTGGCAGCGCCGGATGTAGCTCCTGGCCTGGCGGATCAGCCGGCCGTTCACCGCCAGCACATGCAGGCCCATCTGCAGCAGCACGTTCTGCAGTGAGGAAGGAGAAACCGGGAACGCTGTGAGCCGGGACCACCGGGAGCTTTAACCAGGGTCTGGTGGCCCAGGCAGCGAGAGGCGGACGCCAATGGGCTCTGCAAGGGCCTCTGCTATGGACAACACCGGCTGGTTTTAGATAAAAAGAGCTGCCATGAAGATGGTCTTGTCTCGGGGTGTTGGTTTAACCAGCCTGCAGGTCCCAGTACTTTGGGAATCCTCCCCTCAGCCCACCCTGCCAGCCCTGTGTGGGCAGGGGAGGTTCAGCACCCACATGGCATCGGCCCCAGGGCCAGTCCCGTGCGGGGCAGCAGCCAGCACCCACCTGCATGGCAAAGTCTGTGGTGACGCAGCCGACCTGGACGCCAGCGGGAGCGGTGTCGCAGCACCCCATGTCCTGCTGGGCCTGCTTCAGGTTGCTGGGTGTGATCCAGCCCTCGTCGTCGCTCTCCTCCTTGTCCTCCTCTTCCTCAGCACAGAGCTCTGGTGCTCCTCAGTGGTCTTGGGGCTCACAGAGATGCCCTGAGCTTTCTGGGGTGGAGTAAAGTCGGCTACAGCACACACCACAACCCCCCCAAGGGGCAGGGGCCGTGGGGCTCACCAGCAGCTCCTGCAGCTCCTCCTCGATGCTGGGCAGGGGCGCTCGCCAGTACAGGAAGGAGCCAAACTCATCGCTCTCAGACGAGGCCGTGCTCCTCTCAGGGGTGGGCGGACGCTGTCCCTTCCCCGGGTGCCTGTGCTGGGAGGGAGGACACAAAGAAGGGTCCCTCAGCCGCTGCTGCCCGTGGGCTCTGCAGGGCTGTGCCCCTGTCCCCAGCGTCGCACCCTGGGGCGCTGCATCCCCGTCCCTTACCTTGCTGGGCAGGTGGAAGCCGGCGAGGTGCAGGGGGGCCTCAGGGTGCTGTGGGGTGGAGCTGAGCCATACCTGGGGAGCAGCACAGGCAAGGGGGTGGTTGGCGGAGCACCCCAGGGGTGACGCCTCATCTGGGGGGACCGGGCCCT
>NW_010175339.1:0-2456 GCF_000695765.1 Mesitornis unicolor
CTGTGATTCTGTGATTCTGTGATTTCCCACATTTCACATCCCCTTGCTCTTTTGCCCTACAGGAAATGAGATAGAGAAGGGAGGGTGTGACCAGCACTACATGTTGCTAAGGCTAAACCAGCTTCCAGGCTACAGAAAACTTATTTTCCCTTAAGAAAAAGATTTCTCGCTCTCTATCATTGCTGCAATTGTCGAATGACTTGTGCTGAAGGGATATTGTGCCAAATCTCTGACACTAGATCTCTGCTCAAGATACAGCTTTTGATGGGGGGATATCAGTGTAATTGGTTGCTGCAGTAATCCTACAGCATTTTTTCTTCTCCTGGAAGGATCTTATCTCATCCATGAAGCTAACCTGACCCAATTTGTATAGTTTGTTTATTCTCAAAGCCCACCTTTCAGAGGAGACGAATGATGAAACTATTGCAACAGAGATTCCCCAAAGGATGTGGGTTACAGAAACAAAAATGCAAAAGAAAATAAATAAATATATACGTACACACACTCAGGCTTAGAATCATTTGTATCCTCAACAGTCACCATGAAAATTAAATAATACTTTATTTACTTAGACTCCACAGACCACGGCAAGTGGGAGGAAAAAACAAGTTATGTCTGAACATTAAAATCCATGTTTTCAACTCAAAGTTTATTTTTCCTGCTTGGGGTGATATTTGTCATTTAATTAAAACCTGTACCATAAAGGCATATATTGATCTTCCAGCACTATTTTTCATCAGTGTTCCTTCCATAGTCTCTTCTTTTCTTTTTTTTAAATTGTTTCCCAAGTTCCCAAACAAGTTGACATCAGTTCAGAAATAGGAGGCCTGAGTCCTTGCTACTTTTAGAGAGCAAAGTGTCTTAGCCCAGAAGTTGGAGAGGGAAGAAGACAAAAAGCCACAACTGAATGTCCAGTGATCCTGTGGTTATGACTTGTCTGCCTACTAAAAATGCTGTTCCTCATTTTCTGGTGTGTTCCTTGAAAGGGTATCTGCCTGCGTTGGTGTCTCGACAGTTCAAGTTTAGGTCAGATATATTAGAAATGGAAAAGACATATTAGCTCAGCTAGCCCATCCTTCCAGTCATCCCAGAATAGGTCAATCCACTCAGACTTAAATGGCTGGGCTTCCTCAACTTCCCTGGGGGGACACTATTTCAAAGTCTGATAGGTTTTCCTTATATGAGCCTCTCCTGATGGTAGATTAATTTAGTTTTGGTTACTGAAGGGGAGGGCTTAAAAACCATCTTCTGATGTGGGCAAGACAGTGCTGCGGGTGCGTAATTTGAAAGAAGACATTTTCTCAAGCTGCCAAACATCTGCAGAAAAGAGTTTTTAAAGGACCCTCAACAGAGTGAGTAAGGCACTTGGCACTTTTGAAAGATTGTTTTTATACGTGTATATATAGACAGATATACATATGTAAATATATACACATACATATGTAATAATAAAAATATGGTGTCAGGCAGAACTTAAGCTGAAATGCTTGTCTGAAATGTTTCTGAGGGGTCATGTCCCATGTCCTTCTGCCATGGACTTGTCACTGCTTACAGGGGCAGATGAACAAGTTCACTAAGTAGGACTGAACACAACACTTTGCTGTAAATAAATATGTTATGTAGCCTCTCTTACACTCTTTAACATCATACAGCCAGACTTAGCTGTGGAAAGAGCTCTCCACAGCTATGATGAGCACCCTTCCAGGCCGGACATACGTGATGACCTAGATTATCTAAATATTGTCTGTCTATGAGAGTAATAGCTTTAATTACAAAGGCACAAAAATCGCTCTTCAAGCTGTGCGGCACTCGCTGTAATGACAGCTAATGTGCTTCTGCGAGCAGGAAGATGCTGGAGGAAGCAGGAGGAATGGACTGGCTCTAGCATTGCCCTGCTCTGAGTCTTTTAGGAAGGTTTGTGCCGAAAAAGAGTTTAGCAATATTTCCACGTAGCTCACATTACTGCTGCTGTTAGTCTTCCTCTGCAGGCACTCTGTGCTGTTACTCCTTTGTCCTGGCTCCAACATGCGTTACTCACTGACCTCTTTTGAATCTCTGTGGCTCTTTTTGTCAATGCAAGCTCCGCTGGCTTTCAGAAAACTGGCCCCAATTCCCCTTACTGGTCTCAACAAAGGAACTGGGCAGTAGCTCAGCTCTGGATTTAGCTATCCTTGGTCCGATGCGCTGCCTTCTTTCCAGAAATTTGCCCCTTGCTACTTGCCTACTAAGTGGCTAATTTATGCTGAGAATATAGTAATAATTCAAAATTTTTTAAGAAGTTACTGCCTCCAAACAAATGTTATCTTTCTCTGATAGAAACAAGAATAGGTGAAAGGATTGGGGTATAAACATTATGCCACTGGGGTTTCAAATAAAAACGTCAGGGCTACATGTAGGCTGAGAGGGAAGGGGGATTAGAGAGACAACACATGTCACAGAATCACAGAATCACAGAA
>NW_010175340.1:0-19299 GCF_000695765.1 Mesitornis unicolor
GGGGCGGGACGGGACAGGACTCCCCGCCCCGCCTGGCCTCGCCTCGGCCCGGAGGCAGGGGGCCCGGTTGAAGCTGGGTGGGTGCCCCCGGCCGGCTTCACCTTCGAACCGCCTTGCCGGGCTGCAAAGCCGTAAGCACGTACAGACCTCATGGGGGTTTAAAATCCCGTGGAAAGTTATTTCTTAGGCGTTTAAGGTAAAGAGAGACCGAGTTTTCCATGTATCTTATTACATACACAATCTTTTTTAATTTCATTTTGTAATTGTATATTTAGCCCGCACCCAATACTGCATTTTTCACCAGCCTTCTAACCCAATTCGCCATGCGGTGCCGAGGGTACTTCCAGCACTCCCGTAACAGCCCCAGATGATCACTAATCGCTCTCTACAAGTTTTACCCAAGGAACATTAGTCCCATTGACTTTCAAAGGCATCTAAGTCATATTTTCAGGAATTTAATTAGTGCAAGAGATCACCAAACTGGCTGAAGTCCTTGATTAAGGAGGGAATATTTATTGATTGCAGGAAGAGGAGGCAGGGTGGATACTGAATCCATCACTTTTTAAATGCATAAAGTGAATAATCTCAGTTTAGTTTATCTGCAGTTTAAAAATTCAGCTAGGCATTATTCAGCACAACCAACACATTTTTTATATTCAGTCAGTAAGTTTAGGTGTTATTCAGGAAAAATTAATGCATATTTCTGACTTAGCAAGCACCAGGTGACTGTACGCACAATGAAATTACTACAATATTTATTCCAGCTTTTCACACAGTTCTTACTTCTGCGTTGTTAAAAAAGGTTCGGTCTCACACTCTGTGGAGTGTGAAACTAATTATGACTACTGAGAATGAGAAATAACTCCACCGACATGAAGCTGGCGTAAACGAATGACAATCAGGCCCTTTAAGGCTAATACATGACCTTTGCGCTAACACAGTACCCTGGGGATAACCTACTCAGGCTCCGAAAATTAGCTCACCAGACGTTTTCCATTCAACAAGAACAATGTAGATAATATTTTAATGGACATAGTTGTATCACTCATGTTACTCATTTTATTTTCTTCTTCATAGGAATACTAAATATCGGTAAATCCTAATGCAAGGATTGTTCTTCTCACCACAGCATCTACAGACCCCAGTATAACCAGAACTTCATTGTGCCAGGTTCTGGCTAACAAATGAGCGTTCCTGCCTCCGAGAGCTTGTGTCTTAGAAAGGCAAGAGACAGCAGAGAAGAAATGAAGGCACAGAGCTGCTATGATATTTATCACAAGGTGCAAAACCCAGATCAGGGACTGAAACACAAGTTTCCTGCTCCAGGTTCAGTTCTGCTCATTGCTGTTACAAATTATTGGGCATCATCCTGGAAGTTTACTGGGAAAGTCCACCAGAGATTGCACTCCAGCTGGTCAGGAATGTTCCAAACTAAGTTTTTTGAGAAAAGTTGTATTTTTCAAAGACGACTTGTTTTAAAAAGGCTTCCTTGGGGGCATTTCTCAGGTCACAGAGCCCTACCCCACGTGAGTGACAGAGGGCACCCACTGGGGCTGCACCAACCCCAGCTTTGCTTCTCTGCTACCTGCTTTTTTTTCCATTGAGAAGTTTTCAAAGGTCTCATTTTTGTCTGTAATGAATGGAAAACACCTCTTGAAATGTCAGGAGTTTTTCACAAGCGACACTTCTGTTTCTCCTGACTGACCCTGTACAGGCAGTTGCACTCTGCCTTCCTGCAGCCCTCACGTTGTCCTCTGCCGAGCGTAGCTGCATTTTGCACCCCATGGTTCAACCGGAGTTGAAGCAGCTGGGAAACTGCATCGCCGCAAGTCTTAGCTTAATTTGGCAATGTAGACTTTGCATTAATGGAGCTAATCGAGCGCCTGGGTACGGGAGCCTGATCTCCCCCCCACAGCCCCAAGAGCAGCGCTGATTAAAAGAAGAGGCAACACAAGAGGGCAAGAAAAAAGAGTCCTTGCTGTCCTACAGCCAGCTGAGTGCCAGCTCCCTTCAGCACACACAGCTTGGCTGTGATTCTCTTCCTTGAGACTTCATTTTTCCTCAAAATCTTTATGAAGGACTATATATATACCTCAAAGACACGTAGGAAATTAATATGGAGTGAATATGTGGGAAATAAATTAAATAAACCTGCTGTTCTCAATTTGAGTGGAAAAGCCGAAGTAAGAGACCAGGAAGCAGCAATAGGAAAATAAAAGCACTTATGTAGGGCATGAAGGTGCTTGGAACTCGGAGTAACCTGTTGGGCTGTTTTTTTAGCCCAGATCGCTTGTTGTTTCTTATTGTTCCTGCTATTTGTGATCCTCTTGTTACATGGATCTTTGTGGAGCTCGAAGAAAGAAAACCGGTACCCAAGTACTGCGAGTAGTGGGAGCATGAAGCCAGGTCTTGCTTATGGACGACTGAGTCAGCCTAAGAAGGGAATAACAAAGCTACTTGAATGACAGCTTGGATCAAGTTCATAATGACCTGGTTTGTACAGGCCAGGTGTTATGTAGATTGGAGCTTGTTATTGTGCAAAATTTTGGCAGGCCTTGCGATGCAACAGCCAGTTCCAGCAGAGCTGGGCAGAAAGCCACCGACTAGAGGCAGGTCTGTCTTCAGCAAGATGGGCAAAGAAGCTGTTTTCTTCCCTACTCGGTACCTTGGGGATGTGAACCAACCTGCCTGCACGGCATCTGGAAAAAAGCTCATGAAGAAACAGAGAACAGTTTCAAAAATATGGAATTCCAGACTTAAAAATGAAGAGAAAAGCTTGCATAAAAACATGTCGCCAAGTTTATTCTCTGTTTCTTAGGGAGCAAAACTTCAGAGCAAAACAGTACAAGATACAAGCCTCCCATGATAGCGTTAATGTAAAGTGAGCAAAATGTTACAAAATGTCCCTACCGATATATTGTGCATTTATTAGGAAGTCTTTCATAATACTGTATTCATTTTTATTATCTAAAAGTAGTTACTAGAGTAATGCAGATGAAGAACTATCGAAATTGGGGCTCACCTACGTTTTCTCACTCTTTACCATTAATATGCACATACTGTGATGTGTTACTTAAGCTATTTGGGCTTAAATTTTAGTCTTTCTTTAGATAACCACTTTTTAAAAATGGGAAGACACAAAAAAAGACAAATCAAAGATGTATCTTGGGTGCAATTTTTGTACCAGTAATTAATGTCAAACTTTCAGGAAATCTGAACGCCTTTCACCAATACTCAGCATTTATTCCTGTGCCCAAAGTTAATAAAAGGGGCTGTATAAATCAGATCGAAGTCAGTTAGATGAATCAATCAGGTTTCTATATATTGTTACAGTGAAGACTTTGTAAGCATGGTGGTAGTGATGTTTTTACACCATACCACAAAAGCTAGTGCAACTCAGGAATAAAAGAAAGGGAAAAAGAAAATTCTGAACTATGTAATCTTTACCAGGATATTCTAACTGCAAATAAATGACAGCTTTTTCCATACATGAAGTATGGCATTTTTACTGTAGTCGTATCAGCTTTCATTTTGAAGTCAATGGTGCCATAGAAAAGCAGCAGAAAGCCAAGCAGATAATGAATGCCTGCCACAATGGATTTGCAGCCCAAAGCACAGCTTTGGAGCGGTGTTACCCACAGGACAAGCACAAGGTAGGTGTGGTTGGGCAGGCTTTAATGCTCCATGGAAAGGTGGTTACGAGGAGTTTCTTGAATCTCTCGTTGTTCCAGAACTTACACCGAGGTTTAGAAGTTATTTTTAATAGACTATTATAAGCTGGGATCATGAGAAGCTGAAAAAAAGAAATTATCCTCTCATCCTTAGGGGCAGTGCCTCGGAAATCGATGCTAATGAACAGACTGCAGCATAAGGAAGCTTGCATTTCCCCTGCTGCACCAATTTTGTGCATTCACCAGGGACACTGCAAGTGCCATCGTGTGTAATTAGAAACAGGGAGGGGGGAAAAAGGAGATAATTCATTCACACTTCTCATGGTGTCATTTCTTTGTGGCAGATTTAACAGAGATTAAACAGGCATTCGGCTTAATACTAGTCCTATTAAGGACCAAACATAATTTATTTTTAATTATGGAGTTATCAAGACACCAGCATAATTGATGGCAGTCCTGTTGTGAACACATCCTTAGATGATGACTTCTTTAGAAACAGAAGAGATGCACGCAGGTGGGATATTTATCTTTACTAACGTTCTTGTTAGAGTGTACCCCTGTGAACAGGCACAGTCTTAATGCTGGATCCAAAATCACCACCCACAGGTGGGTACAATACCCCAAATCCCAGGGTGCATCGCCACCCGAATCTGAACTAAGTGCTGACACAGGACTTGAAATCAATCCTCCCTGTGGTGCAGGGCTTGTGGTACATAGAGAGGTTGGTGGGCACAGCAGCCCCCTCCTCTCCACAAACCATCTGTCCCTTCCTGTTCTTCTCCACCCCAGTTCTGCTCTTTGTGTCCCACAAATGGTGGTGTTTCCTAAGGGACACACGGCTTCCCTTTACTTGACTTAGTTACTGACACCACAGTTCAAGGCACGAGTAGTGGAGGGCGTTAATTGCAAATCAAACCTAAATATCAGTGTACATTTAACCCCCTTGCATCACCCAGTGGCCCCTGAGTCACCTTATGGGGACTGGCTCTTCCTCATCCCTCCTGTTCCCACTTCCCACTGTGTACAATATCACAGAGATTGGTATTATAAATTTTATATATATATATATATATACACATACACACACACACACATATATATTATACATAATATATAATATTGGCATTATAAATGTTGCATATTACACAATAAAAGATATCTAAAGCAATCAAAGAGCTTGTTTGATATTGGGAGTGTAAGTATAACATGGCATTTCCTCTATGGCTGACTGGTCTTGGCCAGCTTCTTTTGCAGGCACATCAGCAACCCAAGTGCTCGAGATCTGCTTTCTGCACCTAGCGAGCACCATGACAAACCACAGCCATGCAGCCAGAGCTGTCCCTTAATGTTTCTACATTGAAAATCTTTCCAAGAGCAAGTTAACTTCTACATAAGGGAGAAAACTTTTGAACACTTACATTATTTGTACCCTAGATGCAGTGCGGAAGAATGGATTTGCGTGGATCACTGGTTGTAATTTTGTAAGGTGGTTGTTAAATTATTGCCAGTTACTGTTTGCAGGAAATTATAATCCATTATCATTTAGAATTAACAACCAATGTCCTACATTTCTTCCACCAAATGAGAGCATTAACTGTTTGCACTCTAGATCCTTTTGGGACATACCCTCTGTCTGCACATCTGCTAACACCCTGGACCATGAAAATCAGAAAACTCTGCCTGCCCTCATACAGACTTGATCTGTACGGGGGCTTTTTTTGTTGTCACCAACCCTGGAATCATTTGTCCTATTCAAATTTTGAGATCATTTTGAGTGTTATTTTTGAGAATGCAGGATCAGACCTTTTGATGCCAATGATGGGTTGAAGAAGGAGGAATATTTATCAAGTATATAATCACTACAAATCATAGCACAGACCAGAACTACCAAAAAAAAGGAGCAATTATCTTCTTGGCTAAAGCCCCTAGAGTTTAGAAATGTGATAGCTTTGTTAATGCTCAAAGAAATGTGATATTTGTGTTGGTGTGTAAGAGAAAGTCCTTTGTACGTACCCTGGCATGCTGGTTAAAGGAAAACAGGAGTAGGGCACAGCATGAAGCCATGCATCTGCCACCCACACAGCACCATGGCAAGGCAGGAGCCCCACCACCATGCAAAAGAAGAAAAGCTCCCACGGAGGCACTTCCCACGCTGTGAACCTTTCTTGATTGGAGCCTTGCTTTACAGGAGCAGCAAGTATCTGCTGAAAGAAGGGCTTTCCTGCAAACAGGAACTGGCAATACTTTAGCAGCTGGGGAACCTGTCAAGTATTAAGAGTTTTGTGTCCCAAGGCACTCCTTGCTTAGTAGTAAAGTCGATAATAAGAGATAAAGAAGGGTTGTGCTCGTGACTAATTATTAGATTTGCAATCTATCGATGACTATGGAGCAGAAAACTAAAATTCAAGATATTATAATTTCAGTTTTGCTTTGGGTTTTTTTGCTCTTTTTTAGTTCTTCTGTTTCACTGCTTTAATTAAGTGTTGAATACAAGGTAAGGGATTTGCTCAACACAATCAATAAGGGCATTCTGATGCTGCTGTTAAATTGACTTGCTATTTTTAACATGCTGCCTAGTTATTGCCTATCATCCTCAGTCATGTCTTGAAGCTCTGCAGATACACACCATCATAGGAGATTCCCAAGAAAGGCTTTGCTTCCAGGAGGTTGAATCCAGCTACATGCTTTGGAGCATCCACGCAAGAGATAAGGGTACCCCCAAACCTGTCAGTGGTGGGAAGAAGTTTTTAATGTAGATGGCTGGCTGTAGAAATCTGGTTTGACCCAACCACACTCAGAACGAACAGGTTCACTTGCTACCATACTTCACTGGATTTACCTGCATTTATCTTGTGAATATTTTACACAGCCAGTTGCTCTACACAGAATTATTCCTAACAGTTTCATATGAAAAAGCCTGCCTTAATAATACTACAGAATACCTTGCTACAATTTATTATTTAAATTAACTGTTATTAAGTTCCCCATCAATATGAAATAGCAGTGTTCACACTATAGATGGCTACAATTTTAAGACAAAAAAAATAGAATTTAAAATTCCAGAACAGAAATAGGATGAAAGAATGAATAGGAATTCAGTCACTAGCTTAATATGCAGTCACAGTTTTCAGATTTCTCTCATTTCTCTTGCACTAAAAAGCAGTCATCACCTCTTGTCTAAAGAAGCAAAGATAAGAGGGATTCTCAACTCAGCTAAGAGCCTTCCCTTCATACCAGGGCTCCCTCCTTCTCCAGGTGCTCCCTGTTTAGTGCCTAAACAGCACAGCGCTCTTCACAATTTGTACGCACCTTGTGTACCTTTGCAAATCCCTTCAGAATTAATGAATTCTGAAGTATTCGTCCTGAGTATTCGTCCCATCTGCCTGTACACACAGACATAGTACATGCATTATACGCAATTTCCATTACCTCACCAAGCTTTGCATAACTTTTTAAAATCACACTTTTTTGGCATTTTTTAATATAAAATAATATATTACATTTAACCACTTTACAATAGTAAGGATTCATTTCTGCGGAAGGCTTGCATACCATGCAGATCACTTTCCTACCCAAAGCAACATTTTACAGTACATGCAGTTGTATTTGCAGCCTCCTAACAACATTTAGGAATTAGAGCAGGGTGTCTGCTCCTCTCTCCACCACGTTTCTCCGGTCAGGGCTCCAGATGGGGGCCATTTCACAAGTCAGGTAATCTGTGAAGCAATTCATTGACACAGGCTCCCACTTTAATAATTCACAAAGCCACCCTGTGCAGCACCCAGGGGCATCAGCAGGATGGGGAGTAACGGCCCCAAACCTTTCTGAAGGCAACGATCATGTGCTGTAGCGTGCCTTAATATTACAGATTAAGGCAACAGTACTAACTTTAAAAATGTTTTCCTGCCTCTGTAATCCTCATCTAATTATTTCTTCCTCTGCTCTCTAGTGATTGATTTTCCACTCTGGCTGCACATAAAAGAAACTGGAACAGTTTACTTGAACCATGGTCTTACAAACTGCTTAGTTTCATGTTTGAGTGACATTTCTTTATTCTTTCTTATAACAAAAATATTTTTAAAAGACATTTTGTAGTCCTAGGACCTACATACATATGCTGAAATATCCCTTAAACTTTCCCTATACCCTTGGCTTTCAGCACCATATCAGATGTATTTACTAAGCAATTTGGTGTTTTTTTTCAGATGCCAAGAAGCAATACAACTATTTTAGGCAGTCTCATTGCTTCCTAAGGTTATAACTAACTGCTGGTGGAACTCTCTGAACTTTATATTAGTCTGTGTAGAAGCGCTGCAAGATTAGTTATAATTAACTGTCATCATGTCATTTTCTCCCAACTACTCAGATTTAAAAAAAAGAACCCACACCAAAAAACCCTAGCAGCAACCATGATGAAAATGGCTCTATTTGTTTCCTATCCCAAACTTCATTTTTAACTCTCAGAGCTCTCAAGCTCTTCTCCACACAACCCTCAGCTTTCACATAGATAAATGTGAAACCACACATAAAAATAAGCATTTTTAACAACAGCTAAAGAGTTAATTAGTTATACAGGAGATGCAAGAAGCGTAAGACAAATATTTAATATTAAATAAGTGTTTCCTTACTAAACCATTTACACTCTCCGGTGTATCAGTTTTGTGGATACCTACTGCTGATTTATTCATTTCTATTACTTCAAGGAGCCTGTTAGAGCCTGTAGGCACACGTTCAACAATAATTTAAAAGGACATGAATTCATCAGTGAGCCAATGAGGACTAATGGTAATTCACTAGTTGAACCTGTGCCAGCTGAAAAGAACATAAAACTGCCTACAACCTGGGTTTCTCCTAGTTTAGGTCTATAAGCTCTGCAACATCATCTTGAAAGCCAACAGAACTCATATCTCCCACCTATATGATAGGTGATGGCTTCCACCTAATGTGTCACCTACGATATGATAGCTTTGAGAATACAAAAGCCCTGTTTACATATAAAGATAATATAAAGTTAATATAAAGATATCCTTAAATCAAGTGAGTGTGAGTGTGAGTGGTCACTAACTGTGAATGTTAAGAGACAAAAAGTTGTCACTTTCGTATTGGTCATCCCAAAGCCTTCATTAATGCAATATTAATTAAAGTAAGCCATATTTATCCTTTTCTGTTGCTTAAAAGATTTTAGAATAATCAACTTTCGGTTAAAAACCATGCTCTAACATTCCAAATTCAATTATCCTGGGAATTAGGAGAGGAATGGACATGTAGGAGGGCAGGGCTCTCATGCTGTCCCCAAATAGCATCTCCATTGCACCAGCAAAGACAGAACGCCAGACAGGGCAGTGGTCTGACCCAGTAAGACATCTCTTGTGCTGTGTTAAGAACCAGGAAATGCAATCAGATGCTACCCTAAGTGAAAAAGATTTATACTTCTTTCAGAGGTCCAAACTGATGGAGATGGCCCACTCTCCCACCTATTAAAAAAAAAAAGCTTTCATAATAAAGACTGTGGTGCGTTCAGAGTCATCAATTTTCTTGAACTATGTCTAAAGTAAAAAAAAAAGCTTTCATAATAAAGACTGTAGTGCGTTCAGCGTCATCAATTTTCTTGAACTATGTCTAAAGTCTCCAGTGTAGAAGGCTGGACCAAGTAGGAGAGAGTAGCAGAAGAGTCCTACTGGTTTTACGTAATTCTTTTGACAACTGAAACACTCTGGGTAAGGTGCATGTAATGCTTTTGACAACTGAAACACTCTGGGTAAGGTGTAAGGATTTTGGGTAAGGTGTAAGAATTTCACTCCTCTTGGAGGAAGCTTCTACTGAAGTTAAGGTTTTATTTTGCAAAACGCGCAGGTAAGCCATACCATAGACAGGCAACTTCATTTCATGTGATCAGATCCGGGCAATGGCTTCATTCCCTCTCCTATTTACACAGCACTTTCTTCACCAGTATGAAGGGCAAAACAGTCGCTTTCTGCAGTCTCTCTAAAACTCATTACTAGGAAAATGTACACAACTAAAAGATGATTTAAGCAACATTTAATACAAGATTCAATACCGAAATATTTTAACTGGATGTAAAGAAGAGGGTAATCAATGCTACTGGTGTCAGTCTGCTTTACACGAGGTAGGTAAATGCGTTTAAATCCTCATGCACTTCCGGGACATGGAAAGTCATAGCACAGCTCTAATACCACGTCCTGCGTGGATCCAGCAGTGGATCTGAGCCCAGCATTTTAAAGGAGGAACACCTAGATCTTGCCTTTTGTGCTCAAGCCAAAGCTGTAAAACATTTCATCCACCAATACTGAGAGAACAACAGGGTCAATGCTACCATTCACTCAAACTTGAACAAAAGAAGCTTTACTATATAATTAAATCTCAGTAGCAACCAGTGAGGAGTTTCATACCTGGAATAAAATAACTGCTCACAGAAGTCACCAAAGGAAAACTGCCATGGTGGATTGTTCCCAGCTGCTGTGGGGAAGTAAGGGCTTTCCTTTCCATGTCAGACATTTTCTGTAGGTGACAGCATGTCTCCCTTAGATCTATACCTGATCTTCAGAAATCCTTCAAAACCAACTTTGTATGTTTTGAGCTATTGATTCAGGTTAAAAAAAAAGCCTTTGTTCCCTGATAGCTGCTTTTCCCATCTAACACTCCAGGTTGGCAGCAGTTGCAGGAAGCTCCAAATCTGTTTTTATACCTTCAAACACTCCCAATCGCCAGACAAGTTTTAGAGCAGCCCTCTCCATTCTGTGCCTTCTGTTGGTCCCCTTTGAGGCCCCATAACTAGCCATGGATTGCTTTACCATGGCAAGGGAGTAAGAAAGCAATAGCAAATGAGTCACTATACTATTGCACTTTGAAATAGGTGAATCACAACAAGCCACCAACTTCTTTTCCACTTTACGTTATTTCTGGATATAATACAAGAGCATCTAATGCATTCAGAACTTGCTTCTTTTTACTTTTGTATCTGGAATTACATGAGCCCAAATGAAAATAAATCAGGGGAAACTCAGCGCTTCCCTAACTCCTAAAAAGGGCAGCCTGGCTTAAGTGGATTGAAGTTTCAGGGAAAATCTGAGACTCGCATGCAGATTTTGTTCTGTCAGTCTCAAGAGAAAACGAAGTGAGGAGAAAGAGAATGGGAAGAGGAGCTCACAAGCTATTGAGTTTAACTTAATCCTCAGACACTAGCAGTTTCATTTGCAGAGGACCAAAAGAGAATTCTTTTCCTAGGTCGTTAAATGTTAATCTAAATTCATTCATGCGCCTCTTAGCAGGCAGATCAAGTCCATATGATTGCCAGCAAGTGCCCATAATTTGATTGATGTCTTCTTACCCATCTAGAAATCTGAAAAGAATCACTGTAAATGATTAAATATTTTATTCCTAGCAGCAAAAGGAATGGAAAAAGAAGTCCTACGTGGGTATATAAATGGGAAGCCCACTGGGTTAGGCCCCGAGTTAGCTGGAAGTCCACTGCCTTTACCAAGCAGAGCAGAACAAAGGTAGTGTTAAAGTTTCATTTGTGCTCACAACCACGGTGGCAGCGAGAAGGCATCTTGACCCCTGGCACAGTGAATTATTTCCAGGTCTGACAAGCACCGGGGAACATTTCACAGCCTGGGATCACTGCAGGACTGGCTGCAGCAGCTACTGCACAGGCTAGGACCTCACACGCAGTGATGAACTCCCTCGGTACCTACAGAGGCAGAAAAGGACCTTAATATGGGGCAGGAACCCATCTCTAGGCTTAGAAACAAGGATTTGGGTGTTATATTCATAGTGAAAGCTAAATTCTTAACCACAACAGTGATCAAAGAGTAGTCATTCGCTGGTTTTGAGGGGTTAGTTGCACCCATGAATTTGAATAGAAGGATAGTGCTTATTTAAAGCAGAGTCTTTTTAAAAGCAAATTGAGAAAAGACAGAAAAAATGAAGACTAATGAGACAACTTCAGAAGACGACTTTTTCTATAAATGATTTATTAGAAATGAAATAACCTGGAAACCAGGATTCACAATCTCCCAACCAATCATCCATTTCATGTAAAGTTGCTGTTTTAACCTGCCAAAAGAAATCAAGTGTAAAAATGTAATGAAAGAAATGGCACCTTCCTTCTGGACTTAAAGATAGTGTTTAGCTTTAAAAGTATAATCTAAAAATAAGCACTGCTGCTCACTAGTCTCTTTGTATACTCAGATTCATTCTTCTTCATTTAGTAGGAAATAGATCTAATACCCATTTGGCATCCAGTAAATCTGTTAGCCAGTGGAAATACACAATTTTACTATTTGTAAATAATTATTTCTTTGCAATAAGGAAACAAAAGACATCTGGCAATTAACTAACATGCATAATCCACATCTTCTTAGATTGGCCTTATTTCTACATCACCAGCATCGTGTATATCAAGCAACCTCAGTCTGAGGCAAAACAGCTGTTAAAATGAAACTGAAATAATGTATACTTACAGGAATAGGCAATTTCAACCTCTGTGCCAAATAGATGACACAATTAATGATCTAATATTTATAAACCTTGCACTAAATCACATTTCTTTATGTGAGTGATACCTTTGAAGTTAACACAACTTAAATATCTGCTTTGTGAGCAGTGGTTGCACAAGGTTTTTGTCACAAAATACCATCCTCTCAAGTGGTAAACGCCAGACATGTATTGGTCTGAATATCAGTAATTCTGACAACTCTTCCTTGAACAGTATTTAACAACATCCTGCCATGAGTAATAGCTACTACGGATTCAACACAGCTCTAATATTCAGAAGCCTTCCTGCTCTCTATGAAAATGTTTCAATGCATGCGCTTTCCCCTGAGTTTCAAGTTGAACTGCCGAGCATTTAAGGACCTAATGCTGAAGAAGATTGCATAGTGCACTGGTTGAGCTATATGCATACAGAAATTTACGTAATAGAAAAGATACACTATTTGAAATTCGTAGGGTGAAGGGAAAGAATTCCACTTTTTGACAGTGGTATTATTACTGTGCTGAGGTAGTAGCTCAGACCTGAAGACTGATCCTCAGAGGGCAAACTCTCCTGTTAGCATTCACTTCAAGTAATCCTGCAGAACAGCCAAGCACATCTTGGCCCATAGAAACAAAGAGGATTCTTCACATTTAGATCTGTCCAGGCAGCAAAGAAAGGAGAGAGGAAACCTCGGTTTCCATCTCTGACAGAGTGCAAATTCAGCTGCTGTCTTCAACAGCGGAAGAGAGAGGAGGAGATAATGCCACAGCAGGACATTCTTGGAAAACTTCTTCTTTTTCCTCCTATTTATGTCATGATTGCCCAGATTCCTCTTCTACAAAGCATGAGCTCACAAAGACAGGCTAGTCGGCAAAAAAAAATAATTTATCAAGGTCTAGCACCCCAAAAGTAGATTCACACGTAGTAAAAGGTTAACTGGAAAATATAGAGCATACTGTAGCCCAAAAATTCCTTATAGTTAATCAGTTACATTTCAGACTGTACCATGACAGTCCACAAATCAAGTGAAGGCCAAGGAGGCTGAAAATCACTGATGTAATTGCAGGCTTCAGCAGTGGCAAAACCTCAGCGGTTGCATCCCAATAAAACAAAAGCAGAATTGGCCAGACACGCACTTTCCCAGCTTGAAGCTTGTCTTAGGATCACATCCAAGAGAAAATATTAGAAATAGCAATAATTTATTTCTGTTCATGTTTTCCTAGAGAGAGTTTCCACATCAGCACTTTACTTGCTAGTAAAGTCACGTTGGGGGTGATAACATTTTTCTGTGAAGCATCTCTCTTGTAAAGTTAGCTTTTCAAGTGAGTTCAGATACTAAATATTTGTCTACAGGAAAGAAAGGATTTCCACCACGGTAGACTTACCATACAGTATAATCTTCAACCAATAAAGCCGTATTAGATCAAAGAGTACTTGATGTTCTGGCAGCAAACTGATTTTGGTGTCATAGCTAGACATAAACTGGAAGGAATTTTTGCACAGGATTAAATAATATACAAATAATGTCTGTACCTACCTGAAAGATTGAGTTTAAATACTGATTAAAGTAAAAACAAATTGTTGAGACATGTTTAAGTGCTCTAGCCAGATGAATCATGGTGTGCCCAGAACTCCCACTAAATCTATTTTATCCAAAGAGCTGCATGGATAAAACTGACAGGAAAATATGCTGCTAAAGCTGATCACATCAGTTGTTTCCCAACACTGATCACTCCTCCTCACTGAATCCTAAAGACATATGTTGGACCACTAAATTCCTCTTTAATACTTGCCTTCAAATACCTGTCCTACTGCAGAACTGACTCAGTCTTATTTTTAAATTAATTAAAAGGATAAATTAGGAGAGAATTTTGTCTTAATTCTGTGAAGTCCCTGTGGACTTCATCAGGAATTGCTAAAAGCTCGAATTCCTGGACCCAAGGTGGGTTTTGCTGTCAGAACTTCAGCCACTTGCTGGTGACCACCCTCCTCACGTGGGCAGTGGCCCATCACCTGCCCATCAGCAGGGGCTTCACCCCGGCCAGTGCCCTGGGAACTTGCTCCGGGTCAGGGGCTGCAAGGGCAGGCCAGAAAGGGAAAACACAAAGCCCTTTTATTTTGCAAAGCAGAATTATTTATTCTACCTTCCAGCTCATTTAAGGCAAGAGTGACTGGAACAGGAATGTATGAGGATGAAAAGCAGGGCTTTTGGTTATTGTACCTGTGTGCCTGCAGCAGAGCACACTGCAACCCCAGGTGCAATTAATGATACTGGGTTTTATTCCTTCAAGGGTAGGCATAAAATAATAGGGAGTATGGGGTTTGCCCACTGATTGCAGCAGAAAATTTTCAAGGTGCAAGGGGGGAGGATCATTAATACTTGCAGTGCATATACACAAAGGAAAAGAATTAACCCTGCCCACACAGCCTTACCTTTGGCATCGTCTAAACTCTGAACAGCTCATTTGTCATTCACCAACGTGGTCTTTCATCACAATTTTCTAGCATAGCATTTTACAATTATTTCCAATTACTGTCTATAATATATGCGACTTTCTGTACTGCAGTTATATTTTACCACTGAAATTAAAAAAAAAAAAATCTTAATTTAAAATATGTTCTGCCAGCTGTATGACACAGCTACTCCGAGACAGCTGCTGAAGAAAAATCAAGCATAAATATTTACCTCATTAGTAAAAATAAAATGATTGTAGTTAGGTAGGCACAATAAAAATTATCTTGTATCCTGTCAGTGTCCATCTGCTTCAAAAGAAGTCCATGAGTCTCAGAGCTACATGCAAAAATACTTGGAGATTAACTTAATACCGAATAACTCCTTTTCCCCACACAATACTGCAATAGCTCCTCAGGGTTTGTAGCAACGAGTGAAAGGCGTTTAAGAAGCACTACCTGCCAAAAGTATGTTTATTTGCTGTTGGACAGCCAAAAATGTTAGCCCTGCAATGGACCTGTTTACTCAAGCTGTGCTGTGTGTTATAATTATGATCATCAGCCCAAAGGACTGCTAAATTAGCACAGCCAATAAAATCGATAAGATCAGGGGTACAAAGAGGCTCAGGATGGAAAGGATCTGCAAAGAAAACTGTTTAGTATGACATAGCCGCCCTCTGCTTCTCCACTTTGCTGACTCAGCAGCTGTAGTGGACGTGGCTGATGGAGTGTCTGGTGTACACCTTCAACATAAAGCTATGTACAATATTAAATGGAAAACTCCTGTCTTAGAACGAGCCACGGCAGATCTTGTAAGGCTTAAAGCATTTCCCCCTCTGCTTTTTCATGGCCTTGAATATCCAAGGAATGCAAATAGGAGCTCAGAGAGGGTAGAAGTGGCATCATTTCTATATTAGAAGGGCAGAAAAGCATCCCAAACTGTTACTGTTTAAACACAGTAACTAAAACTACGCAACTGAAGTCCATGAGTTCAGGCACCTCTATAGACTAAAACTTCTATCATCTTGTATATTTTGGTCTTTAGAAATGTGCTTTAAAACTTTTCCTAGCGATTAAAAAAAACCCAACAAACCACAAAACAAAGCCAAGCAAAAAACCCCACCCTAAAACTAGGATTACACTGGGATTTTCCTGCCCAGAAGAGAGCAAGGGAGAGAACAACTGCTTTGCTCTTCATTTCTGTAGCACTGGTGAGCTTCCTCTAACAGCCACCCTCTAACATTAAGGAGAAAGGGTAGCATGTTTCCAAGAAAAGGGCACCATGGTTTCTCACCTCAGTAGACACTCATTAACTTTGATTTCCAACTCTCCGGGAAGTAAAGGATTAGGCTGCAGTTAAAGAAACTTTTCTGCCAAAGGTCAATGAAAATTTAGTTCCAATGAAACAGTGCAAAACCCCCTTATCAGTCACTAATTCTCTCACCTTTATATGACAGACAGAAATATTTGGGGTTGCAGGGACAGGGTTTAGATACTTCTCACAGCACAGCCATTAAAAGTACATCAATACCTGTCATTAAAAATACCAAAACTATAAGGCAGGGTGGAACTGTTAAGCTTTATCCATCTGGTAGAAATCAGTGGCTCACATACACCTACCTGTACATGGCGATGTCAACTTCGATCTCTTCATGCTATTTTACTTCTTATACTGTGCTTGCTTAGAAAAACAGTACCTAAACACTGGGTCTAAGAAAAATGGGCTGGTGTAACACAGACTGAAATCCATCTGCAGCTTCTAGATTTTGTAGTTTATCCGTATTTAAACGAATTGTTGCACTTTTACATCTTTTGGGAAATTGTACACAATTAACTGCAGTGATCAAAATCAGCACTTAGAGAACGATATCAATAAATAAGTCCCTCATAAAAGTATGCCAAAATCCTACGCAATCTTTCTGGTACCATTTCAGTTCCCATCAGGAAGCAGCAGGAGGCTGGCATCTAGATAATGCTGACCTTGGGTTGTGGCTTGGTTTATCTGGATTAGCATTGTTATTTGCTAGAACCTTAAAAAAACAAAGAGCTGATCAATACAAGGTCAAAACAAAAGCATCACAGATGGCTTTGCCCATTCCATAAAGGTGACATGTGTCACCAGGAGTTACTGCAGGAGCTGGCAGGATGCTCCAGCGGCTAACACTGAGGGCATTTCTGTGGGAAACTTCTGCAGGCAACATCCACAAACCATTTCTTGGGCATATTTCATGCCCAGTAGTGGGTTACACGAACTGGTAGGTCAGATTGATCAACAGAATGAAAAATTTGTCAGAAAAAAAGAAAAGAAAAAATAAAAAAAACCAACAGTAGAGCAAGGAACGGAGATTGTAGTGCTGGGAGGAGTTTAACTCTTTGATACTCTGTGCTCGTTAAATCCAGCAGCTCATTCTAGCTCCAAACCCGTAACTGAAGCCAGAGACAGCCGGGATGAGCACGAGGTTTCAGCTGTGTAATAACTCACATCTCAAGCAGCTTATTCATGCACTAACATTCACTTATAAACTGGGCACTCTGACACAAAGCCTCGTCTGCAAATGAAGTGCTCTAATAGCAGACAAGCAGTATCTGATAAAACTGCCAGAAAAGTGGAGATGAGTGTCGTCGTCTGCAGTGGATTTTTACTTTCTTTTCCCAAGCTATGGGGATCATCTTTCCTGTATTTGTCCCATGAAGCCCTGTTATGACCATAAGTGATACTACTCATGCAAGGCTCTTGCGGGGCTGGGGTGAGAGTCAAGACGTGAGTTTGGGTTACCCTGCACCCCCCCAGTGCACAGCTTCACCAGTAGAAGGGGACACAACCCACAGAGCTCGGTTTGGGGAGGAGCGAGCTTTTTTGGCACACAAAATTCAGAGCAGGCTCTGGACATCGAGGATCTTACTATACCACCTGCATCTTCCCAAAGAAAGCCTGGAGGGACAACAGCATTCAAACTTAAAATTCCAGCTCAGCCTGGGATGCTCTCGAGAGGACATCCAAGACATTCGGAAAGCATTACATTTTATATTACAAATACTGTTAAGCCACATCTGTTTATTGCAGAACTATTATGCAGGTAAGGATTCAGGTTGAAATTCACTGCCTTGGGGAAGGGCAATCTCAGACTTAGTTCTTTGCATTCAGCACAAGGGGCTGTAGGCCAAAAAGCTATCAGGTATTTGTTTAGGGAAGAAAGGAAACTGGAATGTCAGTCTACAGTCTGCTCCACCTTCTCACTCTGGGTATTTAGTAGCTAATGGAAGCTTTAGCTGCCTACTTTGCACAGTATATTTATTTGGAGATGAGTTCTGCCCAATTGTTAAAATATTTTGTAAATGAAGAATCAGTCTATAAGTGTTGGCTCTCAGAAAATGTTTCACAAAGCCTTTGGTTTTCATTTCTGTCATGGGGCAGGTAGGGAGGAATATGCTAATCCAAGACCCCAGAACCACAGCTGCTATAATTGGCAGCTCAGTATTCTCTCGTAGCCTTAATTTATGCACACTATTAAAAGGTTAAAGTTGGTCACAGGTCTCCTGTGACTGTCATCTGTGAAATAATGCTGTTGAAAATGCAGTTTTGGTTCTACCTCATTCCCGCCTGCAAATAAAACCACGCATATTCTGCACATCTTTCCCCCTGAACACTGACACCTCCAGCGACATAAAATCCAGCGAGCGATGTGACAGCTGCCAAGGTCAATAAGAGTTATACTGAACTGCTGAGTAAGTGCTGGTCACACAAATCAAAGCTGTATAAGGGCAGCTTAACATACACAAATCTGCAACTTATTCAAACTACTTTTTGGAATGAGGCATTTTTATCATTATTCTCTTCCATGAAATGTTCTATAATGAAATGTGATGAAGTCAAAGGTATTTCGTGAAATCTTAGCATCGTGTCCTTTGTGTCAAATTACTGATAGCAAAGTGTGCTGAAAAATTACATTTAACATTTCTGAGAAACCTAACACTTAAATGCAGTTGTAGGAGGGCAATAATATGAATAAGAAAGTAAAAATAATGTAGCAGGAAATTTTAAAGGCACATTGGGCAATGCTATCTAATGATGACCCAGATTCAGCTACTTAGATGAATTCCTAAATAAGGAATTCTGGGTTGGACATTTTCAGGGGTACTTTAAGCCTTCTTCCTTTGCTATACTTATCAAAAAGGTTTCGATATTCATTTGCAGCTGCATGTTAACTTTTAATTATCAAAACAGTGGCATTTCCCAAGGTGTTACCAATTCATTGGTAGGCATAATAAGGTATTTCTGGCAGATCCAAGAGTTAAATTGGATTTTATATCTGAACTCTTTATTCAAAGTCATAGACATAGAAACTGCTGTATTAGACGAGCAAAACTTGTATTTTTGTTGTGCAGTCATGAACTACACAGATTTGGAACAATTGCATAGAAAAATCATTCTGAATTTTGTGCTTTGTGTAAAGCCTTGTGTGCCAAACCGTACCCGTTACCAAGTATTTACAGCTGAGTTGAAAAGCCCTGGATATAGAGGTTGTTAATAGAAGCACTGCTGCAACTGTAACTGGATTGCTGTGACCAGTAACACCCCAGTAATTACAGTGAAGTGAGTGTTACAAGGGGGATGAAGACGGACGTCTCTCCATCATCTGTCAGGCGCTTGCTTACTCTTGGATTTTAATCTGAGGAGGA
>NW_010175340.1:19330-47949 GCF_000695765.1 Mesitornis unicolor
CCGCTCTGCACGGGCTTCTGACTTCCTTTATTCTATTTTAAGGTTGCTAATTGATCCTCTGAGGGAAGCTTTGGACCTTTTAATGCAGTCTCTCCATTAACAGACAGTCTGTGCAAGAGAGGCGGGAGGCGTGTGGGTGTGAGAGCCACACAACCTTTCCTGCCGGTCTTCTCCGCGATGACTCACAAGGCAAGGAAGTTTGAGATCCTTCCTCACACGGCGAGAAACAGAGCCCCGTACCCTGCTAATAGCGTGGGGGTTGTTACTGAAGTTTGTTTTGCCTAAAAGAAGCCTGGCTGACCTAAATTTTCAAGGTGGGGGTATGATAGCAGGTCAAGGAATAAGGGGACAGCGAGATGAAGAGAGCAGATTGTGTTGGAATAGTCATTATCTTGACTGACGCATTCATCCGTGTTGCAGAAACACAGCTAGTAGTTGCTCTGCTTTGCAGTAGGACATTTTGCTTCAGATGAGCAAAATAAATATCAGCAGAAGCATCTCTTATGAGATATTACCTTCGCACTAGCATAAAAATAACTTTGCAATTGCCGACTTCCTCCTGTAATACAGAATAGTGGAGGCAGAAGCAGCGATTGACCCGATGCAGTCACATCACTGCACGGGAGCCCAACACTCTGTTCTGGTCTGACTAATGGGTTCATTTCATTGAAGCACTATGAGCCTAAAGAATAGCTTTATCAAGTGTTTCACTGTTTAAAAAGCAAGGCATTTTGCCCAGCAAAATGGCCCATGGTTAAGAAAGAAGTGTTTCCGTTTACTCGTTTCCTGAGCAAAGCAGAGTTTTATTTAGGTCTAAGGCACCATCTAGGAAACATTTCCATTCTTCTTACTCAAGGGTACTGTAGTTACACCTACAAATACTACTACTTTATAAAACGGAAAGAAGCTTTTTTCCTCTCATCCATGACTCTTTTTTACTTCTCTGCTCTTTCTGCTACCAGCCAGAAAGCAATGCCCAGTCACTTTTAGGCACATCCAAACCCTTTTGGGCGAGTATCAGTTCTAACAGAAACCCATGGAAAGATTTCTACTCCGTTTCCATTTAAAGTCAGAGCTCCAATCTGAGTTGTGTAGGGCCTTCAGTTTTTAAGCACACAGCCTCTGCTTTGATAAGAATTTCATGTAGGATTTTCTATCATGACTTATTTCCATATCCGAGTACCTTTTTTGCAACTCAATACAGAGACTATTAGCGGCAGAAAGAAGACCAATTACAAGCAGCTCTCACTGAGGCCCAAAGGCATTGCCTTCAGTACCTAATAGGGCAAAAACTGGTTTCAAGTAATAATCTCAGTCATTCCGTCATGTCTTAAGTCTAGTTAAGAATCTTTAGCTTTGTCTTGATCATTTGCATACATTTGAGGAATACTCCAGTAAGTTCTTAGTACAAGGACCACTCAAAATCAAGAAAAATTCTCCAATTTCTGGAAATAATATTAATTTTAATCTTTGAGGTTCATTTTTTTGTTGGGTTTTTTTTCTTATGTAAGCTAAACCACCAACAAATACCTATTTTTGCAGTAATTATGTGTAAATTTCTGATAAACCAAATCATTAGATTATTCTTTTCACTTCGAATACATACAGAGCCCCTGCGATCAACAGAAAAACTGCGGAGGGCTGGATTGTGTTGAACGTTCTTCTTTCTCTTCCAAATGCAGAAAGTGGTTGGTTTTGCTTAATCTCCAACCATTTCATAGATATTTATGCAATTCCCAGAGGGCAACTGCTATGAAAATTCTGCAGAGAAACAATTAGTGGAATCAACTCGATCAACAAGTGGCTACAAATTCTTTCCCAGCCCTAACCCACCATGTCAATGGTTAGAAGTTGCTCCAAACAAGCACAGACATCCATTAACTCCACTTTTCCCAGTCAATAAATGGTTACAGGCCAAATCACGATCACGTTCACACCAGTCTACAATAGCGCAGCCACACTGGGATAGTGAATCACATCTCCGGGCTGGGGTGGAGACAGCTCAGCAGTGCCCATACACTCAGTGCTTGCAGATGCCTTTCTCCGCTCCCTAAAGAGGGCTCGAGTAATCAACTGTTGCAGACCTATCTCACATTTTGCAATTATATCAGCAACTTCCTCAACAAAAGCAAGTGCTGCTTGGCAGGATCAAGTACCCTGCATCTCTAGATGTGCTATGAGCAATCTGAGTTATTGAATCACAACTCTCAGATTTGTTATCAGACGATTCATGCAGTGCAGAGCTGGACTTACTGCTCAAAATGCTCAGCAGGCCTAGGTTGGTGTAATTGCACTGAAGGCAGTGGAATGATACAATTCATGGAAATAAATAAATTACCATACTAAGGGATTCATATTTTTCTAGACACCTCCAATGAGAGCTATCTGTCTTCATTATTCTTTCATGGTCTTTGGAATGGCTTTGTTTGAAAAGAGATTTTATCCCTGGATTTCCTCTATCAGACAGATCCAAGCAGCACAGGTAGCTTAGTGTTTAACGGCTGCAGAACAAAATGTAAGAAGCAGCTTGTAGACACAGAGTAGTAATCATGTGTCTTTAGACTTCATCTCTTTAAACCTTCTCCCTGATTCTTTGCAATTGTTTTGATTTTTAACAAAAGTTCAGTGATTTGCCTAGCATAGAGCCAAAAGAGCTCATTCTTGGCCCTTTTCATGCAGCTTTCTGGGATTTAGTTGATAAACAACCTCACAAACGGTGTACACACACACACACTTGCACTTGCAGCACGAGCCAGACAAGAGTTATTGGCCAGGGGGCTGGGGGCTGCCGGAGGCTATATGAGCATTTGTGGGTTTAGGTTTTGGCTGGTATATTCAGGTGCACATAATAAAATAGAGCTTTTATTTTAAAAATCAATAAAATGACTGATCTTAAGTCAGAAAACCGTTTTGTTTTACTTTTACTATCATTGGTTTTTTATTGCATCGCACATTTAGTTTTTTTCTTGTCTTTTTCCTGCCAATCAGTCCAGACTCCTTTTGAGACTCAGCTTTCTACAGCACCTTATTTTTCTGTGGTAGTTCCTCCCCTCCTGTTGGTGTTGCTGGTTTGTGTCTTTTCCTCCCAAGTTTTCCTGCCACTTCTCCATCAAGCTGTTAAAGCTAACTCTAATACATAAGTAATGTTATGGTGAACAGTGATGCCATTTAGAGACAAAGTGCTGATTTTTTTTCACTCTGAGCTACATTGGACCAATAACATAGGAAACCACACGAGGCAATGAAAGACAAGGTGAACAGTTTGTTCATGTGCTACTAATTATTAATCCCAAGCCTGGACATACCGAGACTATGCCAAAATTAATCTACGAAGATCTCACTCTCCCACTGTCCATTCCCATTTCTATCTCAATCTGCTGCCTCCCAGTGATATCACCCCTTTGTGGTGCCACAGTGCAGATCAATAACATTATCCAGGCTAAAACCTACTTCACCCAGATGATTTTATTGCTCTAATTTATGTTGCCGCCTCAAACAATTGCACAAACAACCACAGCACAGGTGGGAATTCACCAACCGAGACAAGGGGAGGCAGCTGGGTGCTTCTTAAGCTGGTGTAGCTGTTACACATCCAGTGTTGCAAATCTAGTGTAAATAATTGTGTTCTCATTTGCCTGGCTACTTTCACAGTAGCTCATTAGTAAAGCATGCTAAATACCTCAATAGGAAAGGCAGCAGCTTTTCTGATATTCCTCGGAAGTCTTATTTCATATATGACCTTGTGACTTCCAAGAAGAAAGAAAGACAGAAAAGTCATTCCTGACCTCTTCGATATCTTGCAAAAATCATGAGTCTGACTGTTACACTTCTATGTTGTTAACACCAATAAATGTTAAAGATACAAAGATCAGTTCCTGTATAAATCTTGGTTCAAGGATGACGGGCAAGCAGCTAGAAAACATTTCTTCACGTCTTCTTCCCCTAATGTAAAACTCTTAGTAGAAAAATGATAAGGATAAATGGCACCTACCCAACTGATTCCATTACAGAAGCGGGCTTGTCTGCGACAGATGATTCACTATTTATAGTGTCTTTAGTGCATGCCTCACAGTGTACTCTCACAGTCCATCTCCAAGACATGTTATTTAGGCAGGGTAATGTACTCCTCTGAAAGAGACACACTTCTGCAGACAAAGAAAAGAACATCTTGGGGGATAAAACTTCCTCTATCTACAGCCGTTCAAAACCTCCACAGAGCTCGAGTACAGGAGAACAAGAACACCAGGATACAGCCAGGACAACCCTTCTGACTTTGGGGAACTCAAGAAGCTCCAAGGTGTAAGAGGAGCATCCAGCAAAGCTGTTGTCTCCTTCAAGAAACATTTATACACTCCCAGCTGGAGCCAAAAACCCAACAAAACCAAATTTGATTTCTCCCCTCGCACAATGGGCTTCAGCTGAACTGCCAGCTCTGATATATATCAAATAAAAAGGTGAGAAAATACAACTCTTGTTTCACAACAGGCAGTTGTACCATAGACACTACCAGACTGCAACGTACAGCAGCCACATTTGAGCTAGCTTCAAGCTCCTAGTCTGGGAGAAAGATGTACAAATCTCCATACAGCCTGAAAAAATACATCTATTTAAGACACTGCTAAGCACAGAGGATGTACCCATAGCAATCTTAAGCCCAGCGATATCAAGAAGTAGGCAGTGTAATTGTACCTCAGGTAAGTCTACAGCATTGCAGGATAAGCTCCAGAAACTGAAGGTATTAGCACAGCAGCTGGAAAGCTGCTCTAGAAATCCATTTCACTGATACATCAACGTACAACCGGTATTTTAGTTGCCAATGCAAAATTGCCCTTTTCCCAGTAAAGCCCAAAAATGACTGTTTCTTCTTCCCCATTTCAAAGAAAAATACAATGTTAATATTGCAGACATTCACTCTCAAAAACGTCTCTGGCCCCTACGAGAAGTGTTTAGCTTTTTTTTCCTACACACTGTTATTTCACTACATAAACTGTAAAAATGGAAACCATGAAATATTTTTAAAGCTGATTGGATAATAAAAAAATAGAGTGTTCCATTCTGAAAACATACCACAATAGGAGTTTTCAACATCAAAGCATTTGTCAATAAAATACACAGAACTGTCACAGAACACTGCAACCCTTTTATTTTTCTTGTTTAACATTTCCAAGTCATTGTCATCAACCACTACAAATAGAGGTTACAATGATTTGCTTTCCTTTTTTCTTCTCTTCTTTTTTTAAAGGCTTCATACAATGGTACCCTCTTCAAAATACTGAGATAAACCATCATAAAGAAACATCTAAATTACCTTTGTGGCCTCATTTTCCAGAAAATACAAAAACATTTTAAAATGTATTATTCAGAATGTTTCAGGTCAGGAGTAAATCCATTTTATGTTTAATTCTCTGTATGAATGATACATTGAAAAACTACATAAGTGATGTCTGCTGGTTAAACATGCTTTTTATAGCAGCAGTGTTGCAGAAACTTTAAGAAAAAATATGGACTGAAATCTACATTACAGGTGAGAAAAAGCGTGAGTTAGATTGGCACAGCACCTGCAAATCCTGCAAACACCGGGGTTTAGCAGTTATTATCAAAAGGCAGTTAGAATTCCCCAGGGTACACTGACATTTTTTCCAGCAATAAGTGAAAATCTCCTCTTGTTGATTCTTACCGATACCTCGGTTCCTGGACAACCTCAGTTAATAGATCTGGTGGTCTCATACTTGTGCTCTTCATCCTGGGTTCGCCTTCACAGATCTCTCTCTCTGCAATAAGCTATTTTCTGGGAGTGATTCATTGCAAATACAGCTTCTCACATCATTTCTTCCTACTCCTTCCTCAAGGTAAAAAGGGGTCTTGGCAGTATTTTCACTTCAGTTCCTTTCAAATAATATTAGAGCTACAAGGATGGGGATGGTTATGCATATAAAAGCTAATGTAATGGGCTAACACCTGACTGAGCCGGAGGTCGGGCAGTAACAGATACTGGGACTTCACTGTCAATCAGGCAGTGGTTCATTAAACCTCCCTGTCCTATCATGGGTCTCCAAATAGCAGCTTTCCTCTGACTCCAGACATCTGGGCAATGCACTGTTTTATTTCTTTAATCTTACCATGGCGTCTGCCTCCGAGTCCACAAAACACGCCAGCAGACTTTTACTAAAAAGCAGAGCGAATATTTTCCATATTTTCCTCTCATTCTAACTGGAGGTGAGGATTTGATTTTTGCTCTTCCATGATGATTTCATAAGTCCGCTTTCTCCCAGAGCATCAGTACTGAACCACTTCTACTCAGTTTTTGGCTTCTGCTGCATGTGAAGGTAAGGCTTTATCATCCAGGTACCCATGAGCATGATGGAGATGTCAGCAGCAGTGGTGGCAGCAATGGTGTCTATAGTGGCTCCCTTCTAGTGGCAGGGAGGGTGCAGGATCTGGCAGTCCCACACCCAGGGCAGGGGTTAGTGGTGAGCCACCTCTGTCCTTCCAGCACTGGCCATTGCTCCCAGGGGAGATGGTCTCTCTTGGCCTGACCCTGTCAAACCACCGACATTTTAATAAGAATTCAGCAAAAGACCCAGACACGTGGTGTTGCCCTGGAGTAGAAATCCTCTTTTTGTCCTGTCTGTAGCAATGCAGGACTCCAAGGCTTCTCAACAGAGCCCAGTTGCTCTGAGTTTTGTGACACTTATATCCCTCATAGCTTCCCCAATGTGCTACCTTCTCCTCTGCACTCTGGACTGTATTTTGTTCAGTGATGTGTGAAAATGCAGATTGGCACCATTCACTGCAACAGTTAGTCGGGGTTTTCATTGGTGTCATCAACAGAAGAATTTGGCTATTATCTGCCTATTCCACAAAGTAACAAAATGCAAAACTGAACGATCCAGAAAAAACAGCAGTTGATCATTAATCTAGCATTTGTTTGATGTGAAGATCTTTCACTGATTAAAATGTTTTTATATAAAAAATTCACAGTTCAGAACAAGAGTTTTATAATTGGCAATGAATCCTCAAGTGAAATTTATAGATCAGTTAAAGTCTAGATGAGTTAAGGGTAAAAAGTAAACTTGACATTAAACACTTAGTTAGAGTGCCAGAGGATTCACCATTGCTACTAAAGGGATCCTGAAGTGGAACTACACTCCCTTTTTCCCTGTTGGAAAAGTTGAATGTTTGTAAGAACATTTGCCAACTTTGGAGGCTGAGGAATATAGTCCAAACTTTATGCACCTAGCACTACTAAAAGTCAAATAATTTCAGTCTTTCAGCAGAATGCTTCAGTTTTCCAAAATACAGATTTGATATTTTGGCTTTAGATATTTGGCATCATCCTTTAATCTTGGAGGAAGACGCCAAGTAAGGCAAACTACATAAAGCAGGAAATAGAAAGTCTTCATGAACCATATTTTGTACAAAGCAAATTCCCTCGACCTCTGTGCACAGCAGCAGCTAACAGGAGCTGTATCCATTTGCACTCAGACATCTCTCCTGCTTTCTGTTCTGGAGGAAAGTCCCCCATGCTATTATTTCCCACAGTATTATTGCAATAACAATAGGCAACGTACCCAAGTCACAAGTCAGGCTGTCCTTCACATCACAAGAACTGAAATTTCCCAGGTTTTTATTTGCCTTCCAGACTTTGAGACTTTAGGTTTTGCTTTTTCATATCTGTCACTGCTGGAATTCACCTCCTAAATGCTGCCTTCGTAGTAGCAGTGCCGCATTGGAAAAGCTGATCCAGAAGGCTACAATTAGTATGTAAGTCCTACCAATGCAACTAAAAAACATTTGATAATAAAGGATGAGTGACACAATCAATATTGTCATAGACTGGGGAAAAATTCCGAGGCAAGAAAAAAAAGAGATGTTAAATGAAAGCAACAACAATTTTTAGACTGGTAGAAAATACAGCGTGCTCTTAAATGCCTTATGAAGACTAAAGAACCTCACTGTCAGAGCATAAAGCGGAATATGACACACTTGCCTATGAAATACAGGGTATGTAACAGCTAAGAGGTTATAAACATTATAAGTAATTTTAGGTATCAGGACGCAAGCCACACCTGTGCATATTTAATCATACCTTAGACCTACAAGATTGTGGTCATATGAATAAGATACTTAGTATGACACCAATATCAGAAATTAATAAAAAAGTAACATTAAGAAAATTAATATAACCCCATTATAATACAGAGCAACATCAATATCTGATTCAAAAGCATATGAGAGATGATCTATTGGGCTACAGAACTGAATAGCCACTATCTGGACTTCATATTGAGAAACTTTATATATATATATATATATACAAACACGTGTTCATGGAAATTTTAGTAAGGCAATTACAGCACAATAGGAGGATTTGGGGAACAGAAAGAAGCTGGTCAGCTTATAAAATCTGAACTCTGCTATAGAGTATAGTGAAAAGGAAAAAGCTCATTTGTGGATTGTTTGATAAGAGAACATACGGTGCAATACACTAATATGCACACTTGCCATTGAGCTCTGTGTTGATGGCACTCATTTTCTTTTCTTCCTTTAAAAGAACACCTCTGTATTTGGCTCAAAGATGGACCAAATGAGCAAAAGCTGGAATTGATCTTCAGAGGGAGAAGCACTGCATAGGTCTGGGATAAATATTAAGTACGTCCAGACAGCTAGGGCATTTATTTCCCTTTTCTTCCTTCATTCTCTACTCATCAGTCATTTCTAAGTTATGAAGAGTGACTGGTGATTTTTGGGTGCTTGACTGGAGATAGCAGTGCCACTGTTTTCAGGGACCACAAGTCCAGCTCTCCTGTGACACATGAATGATGATCTGGGCACAGGAATGTGTAGGAGATCCTACCCAGGAGTCTGGGTGCTCCCCACCAAGCCACACCAGAAGGTCATCAGTCCTCTGCACCCTTTTGCTCAGAGCAACCCATCCCCTCCTGCAACCCAAAAGTGCCCTTTATAAGCATTTGATCGCACCTTTCTAACCCCCACTATTTGCCAGTTCTTAATTCTTCTGCTCATCGACACCACTTCATCACTCCTTCCAGAGCACTTTCCTTCCCCTTTTGCAGGCTGAAGCTCCTTCAGAAGAGAGATTTTTAATTAACCACGTACAGAAGGTAAAAGCCATCCTTAACGAACCCTTCCCAGGCCACCAGGCTGCTCACAGCCTGCTCACAGCCTGCTCACAGCCTGTCCAGCCAACAGTCTGCATTGGAATGAGTCAAACCCAAGACTGCCCTTGCTCAGCTTCTCTTTGCCGCTACATTGCATTCAGCCAACAGCAGAGATGTTTCAGGTGTTTTCTTCCCACACCAGTAGTTAACAGTCTGTGCAGCAAGCCCTGCTCCACTGACCAACATAAACCATCATTTATGTGGCAGCTTCAGAACCCTCTGGAAGAGATGAAACAACTCCACTTGACCTTTCCTTACAGACAGCAGCAGCACCATTGCGCTGGCTGTTTTCTTACCTGCATAACAAACCTAAACTCCATTGTAACTTATGTCTAAAATACCTCCCTTCTGCACTATTTCCTTGTACTTCTCCTTAGTGAAAGCCAGAACACTGCATGCAGTGGTGATCTTTATTTAGTTACATGAAGTTACGGCAAAATTAAGGATGCCTATTACAAAAAAAAAAAAGTAAGAATTAGAATTAATACATTCAATTATTGTTCCCTTAATTTACAGTGAGAGGCTTCATGACTTCCAAGACCTGGCAGCTTTTCAAAGCCGACCTGTGAGCCTTGATATGCAAACGGCTCCTGATCTGAGACTTTTTGCCAAAAGGCAAACTCAGAAGAGCACTAAATGGAACAAATCTAGACTGCCTTTGGAGATTAGCCAAGTACTCATGAGTGGCACCACTTGCAAAGACGGGCAAGTGAAGCATCAATAAACCAGTAAACCAATAAACACTGAGATCTCTCTGTTGTAGTCATTATATATTCACAGCTCTTTCTAAACTTAGATAAGAACCAACAATAATCCATTCGATACCCTGAATCTGATGCCCGGCAAGGAAAAAAAAAAGGAAACATACAAACAGATTTGTTTCTGTTCTTGCATAAACTTTTCCCTTTAACATGATTTGAAAATCAAATCACTCTTGCTGTTTATTTCTTTTTGAAAAGCTTGATTTTTTTCTTAAATTATATGGCTCCCAATTTCAAATGGTATCTTTATCCCAGAAGTGTGCTTGGACAGTCTTGCTCCACAAAGAAAACCACTGTTAAAACAACTGTAGAAACACCTAGTTAGCACTGTCTAATATACTAGCTAGGAATCCAAATGTAAATCCAAATGAAAATGCTCTATGGAAATAAAAACTCCATGGGTTTAAGGTATATATGCACTCTAGTTAAATGTGTGATAGCAACCGGAGCAGGCAAACTTGCCAAGACGGTGAATCCACAGCAGCAGCTTGCAGAGGCAAAGAGAAATACCCAGGCAGCTCACAGCATGGCTAAAATATTACGGGAAACACAAAAACGTAGATTAAACATGTCAAGCCAAGTTATTCATACAGTACGTAGCATAAAATCAGTCTTTAATGTGGGTGATTATGTCTGTCCCTAGTAACTGGATTAGAGACTTGTGTCTTGCCCCAGAAGCATGAGATTTCGGGGCCTCTTCCCATCACAGTGTCTGGCAAACCCCATGTGAACCTCCAGGTGTTCTCAAGAGACTCTGAAGCTCCACTTGAAGCTCTCCACTTGCAGGGCCAGAGAAAAGCTTGGTTTGCAGTCTCCTTCCTTGAAGAATCAAGACTGTGCAATGCACGAGCCATGGGCTGACAGCCCAAAACACTCGGTGCTTTCAGTCCTGCTCACACAGAGCATGGGCTCCAAGGGAGATTTAGCTCAAGGACCAAAGCAAGATCCACCAACAGCGGCACTCACAGCTGTGCCCACCTCAGGTTTGGGGTTTCTTTTTTTTTTTTTTTTTAAATAAGATCCAATTTCAGTTTGAGCAGACAAATATATAGATATCCATTAAAATTTCAGATTAAAATTCTTATGCAAGCTATTTTCACTATTTTTAAACATTTCACTATCAGAACATGATGAAAAAGCTTGCTTTACTTTCCTATTTAAACACCAGAAGGAATGCCTAGTTTAAGCTCCAAGTACATCATTACACTTATTTCTAAAATACAGATATGACAACATACATTGAGATTTTTTCATTCTCCTTTGCACAACACCCAATAAAATCTTAAGCTCTGCAACAAAAAATTCCTAGTGTAGCTCCCACCACAGCAACCTCACAAATCACACTTTAATTCTGGCAAAATGAGACAAGATCAGCTCAGAACTGAAGTCTCCCAACAGTATTTCATCTAATAATGGGTATCAAAAAGCTGATGCATTTCAACTGTAGAAAAACATCACTTCAGCTATAGAAACTCTCACCAAGAAATATATTTTTGTTTCCTTTTAGCAGCAGTTTCAGATGGATTGATCAGCTACACTTCAGAAAACAAGAATCGCTTTACTGGCTCTAATGACTTTTTTTAGATAAGTTATCAGAACTTTTTGCAGTTCTTACCCAGAGCTCTTCAGCACAGACACTTCTGTGGTGCAAGGCTGACGCCCATAACAGTTACCAGAATATTTCATTTGCCTTAGTGACTGGATTGCATTTCATATGCTTGAGCAGCACTTTGCAATGCATGTTCTGTCATTTTGGTTTACTCGGAATATTACTTTTTATTTCTACGGTGGTGTCTCTGTGAGCCATGCAAGTGACAGAAGTTAACATATTTTACATCTTGCGTCTGCTTTGATTTCAGGGCTTTTATAACCCATTTGAAAGCTGTGCTGGCTGCTGTCAGTGGCAGACATCCCATGGGCGACTCGGTGCCAGGCAACCCTGCCCATTTGAACCCGCTGCTCTGCTCTCCTCTTTGCATTCTCTTTCTTGGAAAGTGCACGGGCAAACTGACTCTGCATAAACTTTATCTTTAATCCTGACAGCTGCATTATTTTGTCTTTTAAAAACAATGTTTTCATGAACAATGTTCACGTTAATACAAAATACTTTAAAATATTAGCAAAATTTAATGTTTTAAATGGCAGTCAATGCAGCCCTTATTGCCCAGAGATGTGCATTTGTTAGGCGCCAGCCCTGTGAATACCTGAGGTCATTCCAATCCATTTCATAAGAGCTCCAATTCCATTTGGCAGAACTGTGTAAAAATATATATGCATAGACTGTGTATGAAGAATGGAGCTATATGTAGTACAACCATGCAAAAAAAAGTAATGCTGTGGGCATAATATCACACTTGAAGAATCGAGTTCAACATTACCTACAGCTTCTAGATCTATTCTGCTGGTGCATGTTTTAAATTTTAATTTCGAAAACACGGAGAAAGATTCAATTTACTCTCCTGGTATAGTCATACTGATATAAGAGCTTTGCTTCCACATTATGATAACTATTAGGAGTCTACAAATTGTACTGCAGATTTATAACATCACAGACTATTTGAGAAACCCTCTAGGTTTAAGGTGAGGACCGAAAGTTATTTTTCAGTACAAGCTCTCCTGAAAGCACGGGGGTTGGGGTGGTGAATGCAGCTCCAGTGATTCAGTCTGTAGCACTTGGCAATCTAAATTCAACACGAAGCACCTATTCAACTACTTTACACTGTGCTCCCAACCACTGCCCAAAAACGCCTAAACACAATTACGTGACGAATCAGAGGATGCCAGAATGGCAGTGAATAGGAAGGCTCCGAAGTTTCTTTAAAAAAAACTTCCTTCAATTTCAGTGTATTCTGGGGAAGACAAAGACAACTGCTCATGCAATAAAGAAAAACAGATAGACAAGTGTCTTAAGGTAAAACTGTTCATTTCATGCTTTATTAGCACAATCCTATTATATATTTCTCCCTCTTCATTTTAATTAACAGAACTGCAATATAATGGAGTCATCATGAAGGCCTCATAGTTAAAAGCTGTAACTTCTATTATGAATTCTATTTTTAGCGGTATACAAATTGGGCTAGGGAATTAAAAAACTGCTTAGACTGAAATCTGTCAAGTTTATCTTGAAAACAAACAGAAAAGAGACTGAGATCTACAATTTGAAGACAATCTGGCAGTGTTGAGTTACAGGTCACCAACATTGCCTTTATTTGAAATGTTAACCCCCTTCCACAAATTTCACATACCTGACCACTGTGGTACTTCTTGTCTTTGTATGCAGGGCATACACAGCTTGTATGCAGACTTAAAGATATAAATGTTGCATCTAGGTGTATTTATAGTTAATATTTGTGTGCACATGCCCCATCGACAGCAGTTTCTGCAAGGGGCAGTAGTGGAGGAGAGCTCGGGGTAACCTCACTGTCTGCCAGCCCAAGGAGAGGTCTCTAAAACCAAAAGAAAGAGGTCACCAAGCCCATTACATGAAAAAGAGAAAGTGCTGTCCTTTTGGGCACTCACAGCCCTTGGCTTGGGCCTACAGCATCCAGATGGGTCTTCCATAATCAGCTTCAGAGAAACAGCCCCTCCAAAGCAGCTCTTACTGCACCCGGGGACATCTCATCTGTGCCTCATCTCACTCCCCTCAGCTGGCCAGCATGCCCTGATGATGATCCTGAGCACCTGCAGGTTTTCAGATACACAAGGACACATTTTTGTTATCCTCATGCCCTTAGGGACTCACATGTGTAGACAAATAACATTTCTCAGCTAATGAAGCCCTCATTTGAGTTAAAATCATAGAAAGGGTGTTTGCTTTGGCAGGACCAGGGCTTTTGTGCCAACCTAGCAAGAAGGTGCTGCTTAAACACGTGCACGTATCGGCTGGCCCCACAACCAAGCTAGAAGGTGCCCAGTGTGTCACACAGGCCCAAACACATCACAGGAGCGAATATCCCCGTGTATCCAGGCAGAACGCAGCTGATATTTCTAGCTCTGACTTTGGAAATAAAACTTTCAGGATTGCCACCTTCTCTGACGTTCAAGACAAGATTGCACTCTGCTCTTCCTAGATAACCCGTGCACCATTTAAGAAGTCCATAACTTCTCCTGGTCACTGCAGCAATCTGCCTTAGAGCTCTACCTATATTAAAGCACTATGATTTCCATCCAAACTCTTTGGGAGTGATGAGAAATTTAACCAAGAAACACTTATTTAACAGCAAATGCCTTAACTCCAGTCATATTACTCTTAAAAAAAAATAACCCATATGATGGTACAAATATTTCCAAAAAGTGATGAGCCTCATACACAGACTTTCTCTGAATGAAAGTAAGAGACTGCATCAGAAGGGCAGACTAATACTCAGTAAAGCAAAACTTATTTTGCATGAACCTGATATTTACTTTTTATGAAGACTACATTGAGCTAAGAGAGGCAGTTAGCACGGATTGGATGGAGAAACGATCGCAGTATTCCCTCGGGAAAGCACAGCAAGATTTTGAACTGGATACAAGGAGATTATTAGATGAGTAGCTCCTGCCTTCTGCCTCATCACAGGCTGGTATATAGATGAAGTTGCATTTTTTTGGAGTGTATAATGGAGAACAAAATTAAATACATCTTCCTCTTTTCTGTAGGCGTAGACATTTAATAAAGGTGAAGACAACCCTGTACTCCCTAGACAGCAGGGGAGAGGTGAGATGGTGTCTGCAGCCCATAATCTGTTATGCTGATTTGGAGCCATAAATGATGGGAAGAGAGGTCTAAAGGAGCTTGTTTCATTTTCCAAAACAACTAATGGACAAGATTATATTAACAGCTTTTTAAAGCCTTCAACCTTCACTTATCAAAAGAGTATGGATTTTTTTTTTGTCATTGACTTCAGTAGTAGAGAATCCTGCTTTAAGGGACGTGATATTTTGGCTCTAACTTTTGCAGGGGTGATTTTGCAATGAGCTGAAGAGCAGTTTGTCGTCCCTTTGCCATTAATATCACAAACAGCTTTGTTTCTTTTAACTGTAACATTCCCCTTATATGTTTATATCTGCATCACACTTTTATTAAATATTAAAGTTTAACTTTATATTAAAAGGTTGCCTTTCTTATTACACAATGTATGTGTACCATACCATAAAATGTCAACCCCCCAACATTCATCTTGTCAACATAGGAAGATTTAGTGGATAAAACTACCCTGAGAAACAAAACTTACACATAAAACAGCAACATAAGCAACTGGTGTGGTTCCTGGTGACAATCAGTCCCAGGGTCATTTTACCCAGCTGGACACGCTCACAAATCAGTGTCTTTGCACAATGTGTAGGATGTGAGGGCTAACACGTAAAGGGAAAGCAGTACCTGAAGTACTGGAATAATGTATAAAATCTAACTGATTTGCTCTATGGTGAGCTGAGGACACTGAGGAGGGCAGGTAACCTCCAGGTAATGCACTAGGAACAGGCAGAAGGACAGTGATGTGGTGAGACCACAGAAAAGTTGCGATGCCAAAGCGGGTCCATCACACATCGCATTTCTCGCACATGATTCATTTGCCATTTACTGGGGTTTGTTATCTCACCATCAATGAATCAATGGCATTACGAGCTTATTATGCACAGTCAGGCTTGGATTATAGCACATATGAGGGGTTTTTAATACTGAAACAATGTTTTGCTTGTTTCATTTTTAAACACCTACTACCAGAGCACAAATCCTATTATCAGCTTTTTAAGTTATTAGCAAAAGGTCATCTTCAACAGTATTTACCATTATGTCACCAGTTTCAAGAAACTGTCTTTAGAAGGGTTTTATATATTTACCAGTTGCAATTTTGGACCTTAAATCAGACAAGTTACTTGATTTTGATGCAAACTGGGGGAAAATGTATGAATTAATTTCAGTAGAGATGAAAATTACTCACCAGTATCTCTATTCAGAGAAGCGCTGCAATCTATTGTGGTGGTATTGGCAGCAGGACAAGACACATTACACTCGCAATGCATCAGAGGAAGGAAAGGAGTAGGCTTGCCCGTGAGGGATGGCAAAGATGAGTTAAGTTGTCAGACTGCTTCTCCATCCCGCAAGAGGCCGAGGATAACAGCATTATTTTTGTTTATTATTCGGTCAGCTCTCTTTGGTGCCTGGTCATGTACAAGAGAGGAAAGACAAAGGAAGCGACCAGTAAAAATTAAAATTAAAGTAGCCACAGCAGATCTAATCCAGAGCATGATGAAGTACAGGGGTAATGCTTCAGAAGTTGAGCATCTTCCGTGGTGGCTCAGACTGGTATGCTCTGTTGCCTCCTAATCAATATTCAGCAAACAAGAGGTGGCCTTCCTCTCTCAGGAACTAATGAGTGGTTAATGACCCTAATCTGGTGTACCACAGATTGTTAATAGTGCTACAAGAAAAGCCCTAGTGAGAACAGGAGGGCAAAAGAGTCATTTGATTTCAACTGGTCACAAGCTGCACTTCTCTCAGAAAAGTTATGAGAGTTATTTGTTATACAGCATGCCTTATACAAGCAGAACAAAAATTAAAGGGTTGTGGTATTTTTAATATTACATTTATGAAGATGATTACCCAGCTGCTGTTTAATTTCCATCTGTGTTCTGCTGCATTTATACTGTTAGTGCCACACTGTGGTTAGACAGACAGGCTCATATTTTGGAGAAAAAAAGAGTGGCTGACAATTACCATTTAACTTTGTGGAGTAGCAACAAATGGGCTTTTCTATATATTGTTACCTATAAATTATAATGACTGCTTTCTTTTTGCTGGCTTTTCAAAATCAAGCAAGAAACAGGGATACTCATGCAAAACCCAGCAGTTCTCTGAAACACTGAAAGAAGTTGCTTCCATGGCAATTTTGCAAAGCTTCAGCTTAGACAGACTAAAAAATGTCCCTCCCAACAGGCAGTACACAGTGTTGTTTATATTAGGAAGATATTGAAATACATTTAATATCCATTTGCTTCCATTTTTTTTAAGCTTATTTTTATATAATTCTACATTCATGCACCATAGAACTGACCTTCATCTGTCTGTTACCCTATCCCAAAAATAAACTAAATTGAATTGTGTTTTCCAGTCAGCCATAAACCAGGGTTTTACAGGACACTCTCAACAGGCTTTGGAAAGGAAGAGGAACCTTGTAGCCATCTTGAACAACTGTTTAGCATCCTGGGTCCTGAACAGGGCAGCAGTTCACTGCTAGGAAGATTCCTGTGCTGTCTCCTGATGACCTCCTATTTCCTCAGTGAAAAGCAAAATGGGGTCTACAACCTGAGAGTCTACTGCTGCATCTCTTGAGTGTCCTGTCCAAAGCTCTTGAGCTGATTCTTAAGGCTCTGTTAATGGAAGCCCCAAAGGGCTTTAAGTCCAGCAAGCCTTTCTCAGAGAGCCACCTAGGATTAAAAGTGTCATTAGCTACCCAAAGGGATGCAACCCGTGGAGCAGAGCTCACACAACCAGTGCTTGTACCCCCTTGAGACTCCTTCATGTGCCCGTGGAGGTCCCCTGATCGCACCTACCCTCCCTTTCCTCATCAGAGAAGCACAGCACTATGATTACAACACATATTCTTAGCTACCTGCTTCTCAGATATACTCTGATAGCTCCTACTATTTCCTTAGGCCAACACACTTAAAGTTTTATATCCCTCATGATCCTGCATATTGATTTGGAGAGACTACAGTTGATCCAGGTTATTTTGACCCAGGCAGGAGGTACTTCCCTATTAATGCAACTTTTTACCATTGCCTCATTCCCTGTGAAAACCTCTCTACAGCTGCCTTTGATTTCACTGTTTCTGCTGCAGGGCAATGTGATACAGGCAACCCCAAAGCAGAGAACATTTTTGGGTTGTGGTTTGTTTTTTTTTTATGCTACACATTATTCCCTATTTTTGACAACAGGCTAGTCAAACTTCACCAAAGCTAATATCACAGCATTTCTTGAAGAGAAGCAGAAATCAGCACCTCTGCTATTACTCCTTTCCCTTACAAACAGGTACACCAGGGTAATTTTTCCTGAATGCATCTCCGCTGTTTTCAAAATGTCACTTAACCTCTGCCTCTTCAGCCTGAAAACAAGCAGCTCCTTTTCTCCCACATTTGACACCTTTGATTGGGAATTTTCCTCTTCATAGCTGGTTCCTCACACTTAGAAGAGCTATAAATGACAAAAAAGGTGCACAAGCCTTATTTTCTGAAGAGCATAGGAGAATTGAGGAGGATTTTTTTTTCTGTATTTTATTTCTCGGTCCTTGTTTCTTGATTTCTTCTTTTATAAAAGGAAAACCACTTGCTTCTCTTACTCGCTATTAGCTTTCAGAGACGCTGACCATTCACGTTTGCTATTGATTACAACATCTGTTTGGGGTATTCCTTAGATGTAAAAATCAGGCCTATTACCTACATGTACAGGTTCTAAAAATACATTGTTCCAAACATAGACTTCGTGCTGTCTCAGGCCGCTCTCCATAAATCTCTTAAAGCACTAAAACTCAAGGACTTGAGCTGCTCAAGACACAGTTATCTTTACCCATATATCAAGCCAGCTCTCCAGATGTGACAAATATACAATTATTTATCCATCTAATAGAGACCCACATATGTCCCAATTCATTGTGCTAAATTCATCACGATAAATTCAGAATAACTTCTCTGTTTTCAGATACTTGGGCAAAGGATGTGGGGTGAGACACCACTAATGAGAAGAGGATTGCTGGCTTGTTCCTGTTCTGTTTGAATGCTCTGGAATCCTCCTTCTATGGAGAATTAGAGCAATATAGATTTAAGAGCATTTATTTATTGTATCACTAGTCAAAATGTTGCAAAATCATACAGCTGAGAGTAGAAAAGTGAAACCACAGGGAATACCACGAACCTAACTTGTACTTTTGCCTTTGAAAGTCTCCTCTTCAGTTAATTAAAGGCTGCATTACCCTGAACTGAAAATCAGCTATTCCCATGGGTTTCAAATGCACATCACCTTCTCCCTTCCTAGGAAATAAAATTTTTCCTGAGATAACTTTCTTCTTCTCAAAGACAGAGAAAAAAAATGTAGCAGCAAAGCTATCTTAGAAGTAATAACTAACCCATTACATAGGAATAGTATTTAAGTGACAACAAGGCAATCAACAAAAGAGCAACGTTATTTGTTCAGTCAATCTTTTAGAGTGATAAAACAATTCAGAGCCCAGGCCATTAAAATGCTGAGGAAAGAAGGGAGCAAGAAACCTGGGGAAAAAGAATCACGGCAACATAAAATATTCAGAGTACTTACACTTGATATAGTTTCAGAGACAGTGGCTGCAAAATAGGAAAATAATTACAGTGTTTGAAAACTAGAGCTGGGCAAATCAATGATTGCCAGCCATCAACCATGCTTCACACACATCATTTATTCAATCAAAATCCTTCCTTCATCCTCCTCGACAGAAACAATAAAACACTACTCTATGCAGTTAAGCCTCAATCTGTATACCTGAGGAAGACAGGAAGCAGATAAATTCATTTTAAGAGGGAAATTCTTCTTCTAATTTTCCTCATAGATAGCAGTTTTCCAGCTCTCCACAGCATCCTACTATGTGATTCTCAATCACATGGAAATAGTGGGGGTAATCGCTGGGTTCAGGGGCCCCTTCTGCCAAATGAAACCAAATGGCATTCGGTATTGATGAACCTGGAGGTCATTATCTCACTGGGAGGGAAAAGTGGGAGTTATTGTTATATGTATCAAGAAATAAATAACCAAAATACATGGAAAAGCTATTCTTCAATATGTTTTTTCATATATTTTTATCATCGCTATTAGCACGGTGTGTAAAAGCCCCTGTCCTGGGAGGCAATCTCATTCTGCTAAACCTTTTATAAACAGAAAGCAAAAAGATGGCTTGAGGTCCAAAATCAAAGTGGATCTAACATGGAGGAAGTCAGAAAAGGAACACAAGAAGACAGGCTCCACTGGGATGACAGGTTGTGGTCTCCACACACGAGGAGCCTCACGTGTTTGTTATTTGTAGCCAGCATGAATCTTCAGGAGCAACGTGAGTACCAGCAACAGAGACATTTCCAAGACGTGTCTTCAGACTGTGAATGCAGCTCGAGATCACAAACATACATTGTGTTTGTAAATGCAGCAACGCCAGGCTGGTGTCGCGGGATTATCTGTCACTGCTCCGAAAGAGATGATCCATCGGGAGAGGCTGCGACCAAGGGGATGGGGAAAAAAGTGAGTGTTTGGCACAGCTACAATCGTCAAGGTCAGAGAAAAGGATGCTGCGGTAACCAAAGCACAAGTAATTAAAGCCTTGATGAGATTATTAAGGACTTCTTGTTAGGTTCCTAATCAGAGACGGCTCTTGAGGTGTGGTGTGTGTCCATGTCCCACAGTCACTAGTGACACTGCCCTTTTTCTCTTCTCCATCCAGCCCTTCCATTTCCCTTTCTTGTGCCATCTTCCACCTCCTGCCCTCTCTTCCTTTGTTCTCAATTAAAGTCAGGCTAAAAACAACAGGCAAGCAGCTTCTGTCATAACTGCCATCAAACAGTAAGCATCATATTAGCTAATGCATTAAATAGACACTGAAAAACAGAGAAAGGGATAAATTATACCCTTGTCTGTTTGTTCAGCTGCTACGCCCTGTCAGATGCGTGTTGTGGTGTTTGTTTGTTAAACCTTGCTTGCAAAAAGCAATATTCGGAGAGCTCTGGTGCTGACAGTGCCAAGGCACACATCTCCCTGTCCCATGCTAACGGCGCCTCTCCTCTTCCCTCCAAAGGGGTCTGTAACCTCTGCACTATAGGACCCTCTTCTGGGTTTTGTATTTCAGGAGGAAATTTTTACACTCGTGGAATTGCTGTATTGATCTGGAGGAAGCATGGAATGAAGATGGTTAAAAACTGGAGCCGTATGTAGGATTGTGTGAAATTCAGAAATATATTAAGAAACCAGGCAAGATCTTTCCCAAAACTGTAAGAAATTGAAAGTGATACTTCAGTTTTAGCAAACACTAACAGGAAAAGCATCTTTTACCAGCTTTTTCCATCCTAAGGACAGATCTGGGGAATGATATAGCCTTTGAACTAGTATTGCAAAGGATGATCAAGCCTTTTTGCAACTTCTTTTTCTGACTGATTGATGCATTCATGGCAAGTATTCTTCTTCACAGATCACAAATGACAGGTGTCAACCCATACTCTTACACAAAATCACCTGTAAAGCATCCCTGCTAATAATCTACAAAGCCCTAAAAGGATTCCTTGATATTGCACTCCACTTTTCCATTTGTACCAGCTAAGTTCTGGTCTTGACTTCTGACAAGTCCATAAAGACAGATGTGCAAAAAGGTGGCAGAAAACAGAGGAAAAAGAGGAAAAAAAAAATAGGTGGTGAATTATAAGAAATGGCATTAGAGCTGCTTAGGGACTTAAAAGAGAAAATGTTTATTTTTTAACACTAGATGTAGAGGCAATTAGAGTCATGCGAGCCTAGAGTCACATAGGCAAGAATTAATTTCAAAATGGATATTGACCATTCTGCTTAACTCATGGAATTTACTCTTGTTGCTAGATCTAGCTGCAAAGTACACTTATTCAAGGAAACTTGCCAGAGTACACCAAGTTTAAGGATTGCACTGAGGATTAAGCTCATAAGCATTATACAGCACTGTTTACAACAGTACTCGGATATTCAAATTTTTCACAAATCACTTGCGCAAGACAGCCTGAGGTGGGGGATTCTCATGCTAGGAACATTGCAAATACAAATCCAGAAACTCATCTGAACTTGCTTGTGTTACCAAAATAACAGGAATTTCCTGGGGTATAAAACATCTGAAAACATTTAGCCTAAGCTATTGAATGAAGGCACAAATAATGGGACTCCAGGGAATGAGTGACAACCACTGACCCTGCCTTCTGAGGGCTCCTGTTGTTGCAACGTAGTTCCTCCCTTTCTGAAGGAAAACAACACAGGCTCTATAAATCAACACTCTTCTAGACTTCAAAGCCACTGGGATAGCCCTATCAATACATCACTCAAGTCAGAAATTAGCTTGAACATGCTATATGATCAGTAAATAGTCAGAGATAGCAGCCAGAGAGCAAAGGAGTGTTGATAGGTCCCATCAATTATTATTTTCCTCATAAAACAGTATCTCCAGGAGATCTCTTACTTGTGTTTCTGAAGTTAATATAAAGTCATGCTTTAAACTGTGACCCTTAGATGCCATAAATTTCAAGGATCTGCACCAGAACACTCACTCACTTCAGACACTTAAAGCTATAGAGCTTCAAAGGAGACAGAACAAACGTTAGTTTAAGTTGTCCAGAGGAACATCTGACTCTGGACCAGCCACATGTGGAGACAAAGAGCTTGAGCTGCTCCCTCCAGCTGAGCTAAGTGACCTTAGCTTGAATCTTCCTGAATAGCAACTAATGACCCAGAACATCCATTGCAAAAACTAAAATAAATAAACAAACACCCTGACAGTCTTCTGACAGCGTCTGAATCTTCTCTTTCTCTGTGCTTGGTATCTTTACAGATCATCTCAATACCTGTCATGACAAACAGTTGCCAGGAACTGTGACAGCTCTTGAAATACCAAGCTATGGGCCACAGTTTGCCAGAGGGCCACCTTAGCTCTGGTGTCATGGTGACAGCTGGCCAGGAGGTAACCACACACATATGGGAAAGACTCACACACATATTGCCAGTCCAGTCAAACTGGGTAGATTTTGCCCTTGGATGAAGGAAACACAGCACATTGCAGAAGATTTAAGTCGATCAGGAGTGCAAGAAAATGGATAACAAACTACCAGCCCTTCCCCTGACGGCACAGAGGAGGAGGCTCCAAACTCACCCTAAATGCTGGCACCCACAGGCCAGGTGAGGGAGGATAGCTCAAGGCCAACCCTATCTAGGAGAAACCGAGGCACAATTCTCCTGATATGTCGTATCACAACCATGAGGGTGCACTTCTCATAGGCAGAGTTAGAGAATTAGAAGGTGGCCACCACCACCTTTTGCCCTGTTTGGATGATGCTCCTGAGGAGCGGAGGGGATGGTCCCTGGTCTGGCACAGGCAAGCCTACGGCTCCCAGGTGTGGCCACGCTGTACCCCTGCTCCTGAATTTGGGTCGCTTCCACCAATACACAGGGCCAGACAGCAAACCTGCTTGGTGGCCCAAAAGAAAGGGATTTGGGCAGGAAGGCAGTGTCCTGGGGTCTGGTGCCTGCTTCCTGCATCCACTCTGTCTTTTGCGGTAAAGAATAATTGGATAAAGTTCTTAAACAACACAGGGTCACTGCAAGCCTGCACAGCACAGCAAGGACATGACTTTGTCTGTGTCCTCACCATTTGTTCCATCAATTCAGACTGTCCACACCAGCTTTATGTTCAGTTTGAATATCCTTTTAGTGGAGCTTCATTTCTGTTAAGTTCCTCCAAAACCTGTATTTGGTTACGATGTTATAATGGAATTACTATAATCAAATTTAACAATGACTAAGCCGTGTGTAATTGGTCCAGTTCATGTAAACACACATCGTCATTTTGCCAGAATGTGAAATGCTGGTCTTTCGTTCTGTAGCTGCAAGTAGCAATGGCATAACAGCGCAAAGAAATTATAATACAGCTTGTTTGAAGCAGGCTTCTCTTCCGAAAAAAACATTCTTTACAGCCTTTAGAAGTGCTCTCAGTTACATTGCAGCTGCAGTTACATTTCAACAGCTTCCTGATTAAACACACCTAGAGAATGGGAAGGTATTCTTCTCCCAACAGTCTTGATCTTGCAAAATCAGACCAGAAAAAAAAAAGCTGCTTTGGGTTGATTTCCAGTCCTCCTCCTCCCTCCTAGCCTTTTCTTTTCTATGGTGGCCATATATTTTGTCCCAGAATCTTTGCTTTCATTTCTAAAGAAGTCTCTAGCCCCTTTGATCACAAAGAAAACCTTTTAAATGTGAAATGAGTTTAAAGGAACGCAGCAATGTGTGCTCAAGTCTTTAGACACCTGTAATAACACTAGTTGGATGTGTGAACTTTCCTATTCACGTCAGCAGATCGCAAATTCTACAGCCAAGTTAAATAGAGGACACATGGTCCAGTGATTAGATCATTATTTTGGCATTTGTGATGCTCAGGTTTAGTTTTCTGCTGATCCACAGAGTCACGGGAGTTTGGACAAGTCATTTGGCAGAAGGTTTAAACCACGTCTGCTTCCTGCTGGGGACCTGGAGTCTGGCTCGTGCCAGAATGGCCGGGCTCTGCCTCCTGCTCTGCCTTATCCCACTGCCCATCCACGGTCAGATTTGCACAGCATCATAGCATTTGGCCCTGAAACTGGAAATCAGTTAAAAATACTTGCAAATTACCAGCCTGTACTCTTTGAACAGACCAGGGTCTCAGAGTTCATTAACTCCACGAATTATGAGCGGATGCAACATTGCATTTATAATTAAAATATACAACAAATTAAAAGCAGTGCAACAACAAAGCTGAGCAGTGAAAGGCAAAGGGACTCATCCTGTAACCACAGCACTGTGTCTGGGGCTCTGATAGAGTTCATGTATGACATCTTAAAAGACGACTTTAATGATGTTTAAACATTTCTTTTTCTGACAGCAGATGAAACAGTAAGTTGATGGAGTAGCTGCTGCCAAAGATTAGTGGGCAAAAATCTGTCTCTCCTAAAAATGCAGTAACACGATAGGGAGGGGCGTGCATGTGTATGTATAAAATTAATATAGCTGTATGTATTGTTTCCCAATTAATTGTGGGTGTATTTGGATCAGCAACAGAAACAAACACAGAAGAATTCCCTGTTTAGTCTCGCCACAGTTACGACAGGTTAACAATACCAATGATACTGTGTCAGATTACTCACTGAAATAACTCTGCCTGCAATTTATTCTTTTTATTTCATCAAAACCCTTGCCATGTTAAAGCCCAGCAAATCCATAGCTCTACGAATGCAGACCATTCTGTTGCCTTCAAGAGGACTGTGGAGAGGAAGGGAAGTCTGCACCTAGGCAGGCTTTTGAGAAATTTGGCCCTACACCACATTTATTCTGGCCAAAAAGAGTCATATTTAACAATATGGAGCATCCATAATTTAAAAATGTATAAAACACTGCCACTAAAAACCATCGCAGGTATAAAACCTGGAGCAGAATAAAAATTGCATACAAGAATCAAATCTTCCCTCCCATTCCTCAGTCCATTGATGCAAGCAAGAAGGGAATTGTTCCCTTCAAGCCGGCCTTTCATAGAAAGTGAGGCCATCCTATTTTCTGCCAAGCTTCAGGTAGCTTACAAGAATAAGGTCATATCTTTTAAGATGTACCATTAGCTTCCTTACTGCTGGAGAAAATTAAAAAGGAAAATTGCCTGTCACACCCAGCGAGCTAAGCTGATGATGAAGGCTGAAGCCTGCTCAGATTTTCATTCCTGGGCTAAGACTTTAAGGTTACCTTATTTATTTATTTTCACACACCTCAAATGCTGTTTAAAATACAAAACCTACCAAGTATTTGCTTTCTTGCAAAGATGATAAATTGGTCTAGATTTTCAATGTGCTGCATATACACAACCCCAACTTTTAGGTGATCTGGAAAGGTCTCAGGTAATTTTGTCTTTTTGATGGCATGTAATCTTCAGTGCTAGAATGAGACACATTTTGTCTCTGTTTTCCCCTCACCATCTCACTCGTGGCTGGGCTGATGATGCCAGGATTGATGTGCCTAGGAAAAGATACTTGCTATTTTTTATTGCTTATATGTTATCTTTTAGTTTTACTATTATTTTTTCTGCACACTGTTTGGAGAGCAGTAGACCTATCACACTGCATCTCTTTCCAAGTGTCAGATTACTCATCCAAGCAATGGCCTTACTTTACTTCTGGAAGCCTAAAGATGTGTTTGTTAAAATAGGCAATTGGACACATTGAGATAGCCTGCAGGGCATGGTAACTTTGTCCATGTGAAAGATTATACGGAAACTGATGTACTCTAAGGCATCCTTTTGCCTGGATAGCTGATAGCTGACTCCTTCAGCCTAGCCCCCTTTTACTGATATGTCTCAGGGACATTTTTTAAGCCTTCAATATATAAAGAAAAAGGATACATTAAAGTAACAATAAAAGTCTGAAGTCTGGTTTAAACTAAGAGAAGCAAGCGAGCTTTGCTACTCATGCCTAGGTACAACAGACCTTGAGGGTTATTTCTGCTGGAGAGACGTGTACGCTATGGTTCTGTTAATAATAAGGATGTCGGTAATAATAATGTTGGTAATAATAACAGGATAAGGAGAAGGGAAAATGTAAAAGCATGCTCAAATTATCATCTGACCTCATTTTGTGAGCCATACAAGGCCATTACGTCCACAGAGAGATGCTCTGCCTGCCAGACAAGGCCAGCTTACTTGTTATCACAGCCCATGCAGTACACAGTCCAATGCCACATTGGAAACCAGGCAGGGACACTGCATCGTGAGCCTATGAGGGCATGGAGGTATCTCAGGAGGTAGCCAGGCACTGGTAGATCCTGAATGCCAGTGACTTGATTTGAATTCTCCTGGGAAAAAACAGTCCTGACACAAGTTACCTTCTCAAGTTCAAAGGCAAGGCAAGACCTACAAGTGGTTTTATTACACCAGTTAGTGGTCTTGGAAAAATTCAACAAGTTTTGGAACAGATGAGCCATGCTCAGATGATCACATTATGTATGTTCAAAACCAAACAACCTATTTCTCTCTGCCCCTTCCTAATTTCTGACCTTGGTATGTGAGGACCAGCATGTAAGAAAAATGTCTTCCTTCTTCAACAGATCACACAAAGCCCTTCGACTGCCACAGGATTTTCACTCCAGTCACTAGAAACTGATTGAGCCTTTCTTCTCTGTCTATGGGGAGGAAAAACATCCAGCACATGACAACATCTAAACAGTGATGACAGTGCCTGAGGAGGCCAGCAGTCATCAGATTGTGTGGTCCAAAGTACTTAAATTAAAAACAGAATTTTAAGACAGTATTTCAGTTAATGTCTGAGTAAAGGTAATCAGTGAATGAGAATCTCAAGAGAACTGAGCAAGGACAGAAGGACCATGGGCATGTTTTCCTGTTACTATGCAAAGTGTCATTACCTCACACATACAAAGGTTCTTGGCAGCCAAGTCATCTTCCAAGAAAGGACTCACGGCAATAAACTCCATCCTGTAGCCAGTCTGTCATGACAGACACTCTGCAAGACTGTAACAAAGTGATGGCTTGGTGCAAAACCACAAGTTCCAAAAAGACAAATAGAAATCCAGATTTATGCAGCAACACGTGCACTTGAAACCAAGAGGATTCCAGAAAGCGAATGTTAATTGGCTTTACATTTTTAGGCCATTTCCTCTCAGCTTTTTTTCAATGCTCTTATTTTTGCAAAAGCAAAAGAGATACTATGGGCCAAAAATATGCATTTCATTTTTCTTCAGATCATCATTGAATATACAGAGTGTTAAATGTACAGACCAAAACAATCAACAATAGGGAAATAGTATTTATCAACAAATTCAGGTTTTATTCATAAATGCAGAATACTGCTATGCATAAAACATGATGTGAAACATAGCTGTATGTAGTTTTACTAGGCAAACTTAAACTTTGATTTATGTCCATTTCACTAAAACTTTATTGCTTCCTCGTCAGATAGGACAGATTCCTTTCTGTATCTTAGATGGTAAATATAGTTAATGTGCTGAGGCTGCAATGGATCAGCAGTGAAGCTGTTTAATAGTGACATAAATTATTTCAGTGACTTTTCCTACAAGTGAGAGATTACTCCATGTGCTATAAACTAATACCAAAGGAATGATGCTCTTTCATGCTAGCAAAGTGCCTGAGCTATATTGTTTTTCTATCCTGTTGGGGATGCTACAAATGCAGCATGTATTACAACTATATGCACTTAGGCCATTTTTCTTTGCTGTTTTTAATGCTCTCCTGCACTGAAAATTGAGCTTCAGTGTCTGAATGAAGGCAAAGCCAATTACTTTCTTTGAAATCTCTCTTTAAAGTCTTCACATCCCAACAGATTTTTAAAAACTTCTCCATTAGCTTAAAAACATATTTACAAATAATTATGCCTGGAGAAACTAAGAAGTGCAAGACATGAGTGAAGCTGAGTGGCTGGGGAGAGCAACCTGCACATGCCTGCAGGCCCTTACCCACACTGCGGAGCCGCTCAGCGATGCTCCGTCTCCCTTAGCCTGCCCCTATCTCCAGAGACTGTGTTAGAGTTTCCAGATCATTTTGTTCAACTTGCAGTTCAAGTGCACTTCTGCAAGGAAACCAGTTTCTATCTGTCCTCAAATTGGTCACTTATAAAAGACCTTTCATGTGCATTGTGGTTCCTCAATAGAAATCACAGGAATACACGGGAACAGAGCAGGTGTTTATTACAGCGCCAGGAAAATGTGCCATCAGACACTTAACTGATGCAGAAGTACATCTGTGAGAAGTGCAGCTGCATTGTCTGCTCACTTTTATCCTTGCCCCCATAGGAATTAATCCTCTTTCCTCCCTTGTACTTGTCTTTCCAAACTTCACTGCAGTCTCCCTCTTTCTGTACCTCCCACCAAAGCAACTTTGGCAACCCCTTGGCTGTTTGGCTTTATCACAGAATCACA